>NC_142010.1:267238589-267341089 GCF_049901735.1 Notechis scutatus | reverse complement strand
TGAACTTTTGTAAGTCAAGGACTACCTGTAAGTAGCAGGCAGGGCAGGGAAGTGGGGAGGAGAAAGGAAAACGGAGGCGAGGCCCAAAGAGAATCAGAAACGTGTCCATCTGCACGAATCTGTGAAGTGGGAAACCTGGCAGCCTCACTCAGTGGCACATAGCGGGGGTGGGGGGTCTTTCTTGGGGGCTGAACCCTCCCTGCATAGGAATGGCCGTATTCCCTGGCTGCAGAGGCCCCCCTCCCTCCCTCCCTCTCCCCCTCCTGCAAAGGCTCTTTGGACAACCGCAAAACAAGGACCCTCTTTGTGCCCGAACCCGCCAAGAAGAGCTACCGGCTGCCAAGGCTGTTGGAACTGCTCACCAACCGGCCATGCCAAGGGAGCAGGGCTTGCCAAGGCCATCCCAGCCCTGGCTGGGGATGATGGGACCTGATCTGGCACTTTGGGGAATTCTGGTGCAATCCTAAGTTGCATTCGCAGAGGGATACAATCGAGATCAAGGGAGGTACCAATACCACTCTATAAAGCCTTAGTAAGGCCACACCTAGAGTCCTGCATCCAGTTTTGATCACCACACTATTAAAAAAGAGGTTGAGACTCTAGAAAGAGGGCAGAGAAGAGCAACCAGGATGATGAGAGAACTGGAAGCTAAAAGATACGAAGAACGGTTGCAGGAACTGGGCCTGGCTAGTCTAGGGAAGAGAAGGACCAGGGGAGACACGATAGCTGCCTTCCAATATTTGAGGGGCTGCCCCAAAGAGGAGGAGGAAGGGGTCAAGCTATTCTCCAAGGCACCCAAAGGCCAGACAAGAAACAAGGGGTGGAAACTGAACAAGGAGAGATTCAACTTGGAAATAAGGAGGAATTTTCTGACAGTGAAGACAATCAACCCATGGAACAGAAGTTGCCTTCGGAAGTTCTGGGAGCTTCATCCCTGGAGGCTTTCAAGAAGAGATTGGACTGCCACCTGTCAGAAATGATGTAGGGTCTCCTGCTTGGGCGGGGCGTTGGACTAGATGACCTGCAAGATCCCTCCCAATTCTGATTATCTACTATCTGGTGCTTTCCCAGCATCCATCCGTTTTGGTTCCGGGTCCCTCCGCTGTCCCTCGGCCCCTTCTCCATGGCTCTGGGCCCAACCGACGGAAGGTCCCCCAGCCCAGGCCCCTCCTGTTCGCTGCCCCTTTGCCCCACTAACCTTTGGGGCCCGGTGGTGCAATCAAAGCTCTTCCAGCTTTTGACGGGCATCCCTGGGTCCCTACCAGCCTCCCCTGACCCAGGGGTGCCCCCTCCAATGTTCAGCCTATACAGAGCTCCCACGTTCAGCCTGGCTGCAAAGTGAGCTTCAAATCGAAATGGGGTTCTGAGCAGAGAAGGGGGTGCAGGGCGGGGGTGGGGAGGGGCTCCCAGAAAAGACACCCCCCCTCCCACGACTCCTCCAAATTCTCCGGACTTCAAAAGAGCCTCAAGAAGAAGGAAGGGAGCGGGGGGCCTCCAGCGACCATTCCTTCTGCCATTTCGTAGGCGCCTGTGGTTGCGCGTCTGCACACACACACACACACACGTGTGTGTTTGTGTGCGCGCCGATTTCTACGCCAAAGCCCACCCTGCATAAGTGCACCAGCTTGCCTACCGTCCCTGTCCTACTGTCTCCCTTTTATCCGTATCCATTTCATGCATTCATAATCATGTTCAGACTTCTACCTTTTATCCAATACTTGCTTGACAAATAAATAAATGCAATAAATGAATACAAAGGTAGGAATATTGGTTCCTCTTGCTACCCTCCCGCCTTCCAAATGGTTTCCAGATGCAGCATCTGGTTTTCTGCAAAGGTTTGGCAGATGCAGGAGTTGGAAGGAAGGGGAGAAACTATCTGAAACATGTGAGGTGGGGGGGGGGGAGCTATGGGAAGGCGGCCGGGAGTGGATATAATTCGTAGCAGGCCCATTCAAAGCTTGGGGCTACAGAGAGGAACAGGCAGCCTTTGCCCAAAGATGTCGGACCGAGAGGCGTTTTCTAACATCCTTAATATTCTTAAGCTGCTCTTAAAGTGCCCTTAAAGAGACCCCTTTAGGGATGATGGACAGCGTAACAACAACAATAATAACAATAACAATAACAATAACAATAACAATAATAATAATAATAATAATAATAATAATAATAATAATAATAATAATAATATAGTCAGCTGCGGAAGGCCACCTTACTGGAATCTGCTCGCATAATCCGCCAATACATCACAGAGTCCTAAATGCTTGGGAAGTGTTCGACTAGTGATTTGTGATACGAAACCCAGCATGGTTATCTCGTTTGTTGTGCATACTGTCATTTTTGTGTATAATAATAATAATAATATAAACAAACTGACTACTTAGAACGCCATAACCGAGTTGCTAAAATCATTCACTGGAAACTGTGCCAAAAGGTTGGATTTGAGTCTAGTAACAACTACTGGGAACATCAGGTTGAGAAGGTCCTGGAGAATGAAAAAGTCAGGATCTTGTGGGACTTCAGAATTCCGACTGACAGGCACTTGGCCCACAACACACCTGACATAACAATAGTTGAAAAGAAAAAGGTTTGGTTCATTGGCATTGCAATACCTGGTGATGCATGAATTGTGGATGTGCAGCAAGAAAAAATCACAAAGTATCGGGACTTACAAATTGAAGTTGAGCGACTTTGGAAAAAGAAATCATGTGTTACCTCAATTGTAACTGGAGCCCTTGGAGCAATACCTAAAGGGCTGCCTCGCTATTTGGAAATCCTGAATTTATCAGACTTGAATACCCTGATTCTATGAAAAAACCACCCTACTTGGAACAGCTTATATCCTCCGACGCTACCTGAACAGTTCCTAGGTCCTCAGTTAGGACTCGAGCTGTTGAGCTACCAACCAGCCCCAAAGACTATGAATCTAACCAAAGATTAACCACCATAATAATAATAATAACAACCAAGAACAAGCAAAAATGAAAGCAAAAATCCAACAGCAAAGGTTGCTTATGTAGGCAACGAGAAAGATGTAACCGTAGATCCCCTCATTAGTGGCTGCAGCCAAATCCCACAGCGACCCAGGTGGCATCTCCACCTTTTCCAAAGCTCAAGAGAGACCTGCATTCATCTCCCCGAAAGCCACCACAGAGAGAAGAGACACCCAGCATCTTCTCTCCCCCATCCCCCCAGCTCAAAAAGAAGCCCTTGTTCCTTGAGGCTTATTCTCTGTTTATCTGTTTACTAGCTCGGTCCCCCTGCTTCGCTAGGAAACTATGTGGTCGGGCTTAGTTTTGGGGGAGGAAAATAAGGGGGGAAAAATTCTGCCTCTGCCTAGCAGCATCCATTGGTATTCGTCTGGCTAGCGTCCTGTCAGTGTGTGAGAGAGTGGAGGGCTGCTTGGAAACTGAAAGAGTATTTGCTGTGTGAGCAAGGAGACAGCAAGGAGCCTGGGTGTGGTTTAGCTCAACTGTTCTGCACTAAAGCTGCTTGCTGCTCTGAAACTGAAACTCCTCTGCTTGTGTTTTGCCTTTGGAAGAGATTTCTTTTCAGGTGAGGAGTGGGAATAGAACTCCTTAGCATCAGAGCATGTTAATAATAATAATAATAATAATAATAATAATAATAATAATAATAATAATAATAATAATAATAATAATAATATAGGAAATACTCTAAATGCTCTGAGGGTTATTTTAAAAATTCCTTTCTTAGGGAGCCCCTAGAAGCCAAGAAAAACCTACGGGTCAAATTTCAAGTTTGTAGGCTTTACGGTTCTGGAGATTTTGCGATGATCCGTGAGTGGAATTTCGCTTATATATATATATAGATTTATGAAATTCCTGCTTTTCCCATCTCATTGTCCAAAGCAACTCTGTTCCCATTTAGAGCCGGGTTTTTCAAACTGGGTGACCGGAAGGTGCATGTGGACTTCCAGCCCCAGAATTCCCCAACCGTCGTGCTGCGAGTGGAAGTCCATCGGTGCATCTTTTCAGTCGCTTGGCTGCCCTCCTGGTCACCCCCTTGGGGGAGAAGAGCAAGTGCTCTGTGGCCAGAGGCCCGTGGGCTCCCCTCCTGCCTGCTGCTTGCAGGGAGAGGAAGAAGGATGGGGACAGGCGAGGAAAGGAGAAGGCAAGGCAGACTTTTGCTGCCTTTGGCCGGATGCCTCTCTCTGTCCAACTGCCCGGAGAGAATGAAGGATGGCAAGAAGCAGCTGGGCCTTTTGCTGCCTTTGGCCGGATGCCTCTCAGCCCACCACAGGCCACTGAGAGTGACTCAGACCAACCTGCATTTTATTCGCACAAAATTGGAAAAGTGAAGAGATTGGATGATGAGGAAAATATTAGAATGCGCACAAATGAACAGGTTAACGCTGGCAGTTAAAGAGAAGGGACAAACTGAGCATTACATGATATGGGAACTATTCTACCGACGGCTAGAGAATAAATACGAAAGACAGAAATAAAAGAAGATTAGCGAAATATAGAAAACATAGTAATAGAATTAAACGTTGATGAGTATTGTGGCAGTATTAGATATGTTATGTATATATCAATATTAAGACAAGAGTAGATAAATAATGGATATAACTGTAAAATTTAATTGTTAGTGCACAAGATATTTGTACCCAGATGACGCACTGTTTAATGGAAGATGGCTTGTTTGTATTAAAATAAAATATTTTTTTTTTTTTAAAAAAAGGATGAACCTGCATTTTTTTGAAACGGGAGAGAAAGCAGACTGGATTCTTCACACACACACACACACACACACCCAGGGGGTTCCAGCCCCTGCACCACAGAGGTGGGATGCAAATATTTTTACTACGGTTCTGTGGGCGTGGCTAGGTGGGAGTGGATAGGTAGGCGTGGCCATGTGACTGGGTGGGTGTGGCCTTCTCCTCCTCCTCCTCCTCTTTCTTTCTTTCTTTTGCAGCCCCCCGCCCCCCCCGTGCACCCCTTTGGGTTTGGCCGAACCGGTAGCTGTTTTTTTTACTACCGGTTCATGTGAACCGGGCCAAACCGGTACGCTTCACCATCTCCGGTGGGAAGGCCGAACCCGGTGCTTTCCTCACTGGCATCGGGAAACCCCAGGGAGTTCCAGGGGCCTGTAGGCAGAGCAGAGCCAAGCTCGAGGTGGGGGCTTCTTGGAAAGACCCCTGGGCTGCAAGTGCAGCAGCTCTGAAGGGGTCCCCGGCTGGCCAAGTAGCCTTCTCTAGCCAGGCAGCAACCAGAGTGTGTTGACCGGGGCTGATGGGCCCTGTAGCTCGAGCTGGAGGTGCCCAGGGTAGCTGCTTCTGTGCCTCAATTATTCAGGTGGGCTTCTTGATGTCCCACCAGGCCACCTGGGATGCTGAATCGTGGGACCTTTGTGGGCTCTTCTCGGGAGGCCAGCTTACTCCCCCAAAGTCAAGGAAGGAGAAGGTCTGGTTCATGGAGGCCACGTTTCAGTCAAGGTCCTTCAGAGGTCAGCCAGACCCACCCTGGTGTAGGAAATGCCTTCTGTAGAGTTTCCTGGTTTCTGCTTGACAAACTTTACTCCGCTCCATTTCATTCCGCTCCACTTTTTACTTCACTTCACTCCATTCTACTCCACTCCACTTCACATCATTCCATTCCATTCCACTCCACTTTGCTCCACTCTACTCCACTCCACTCCACTCCATTTTACTTTTCACTTCATTTCACTCCAGTCTTTCAAAATAGTGGATCCAGAACTTAAGAATTTTTTTTCTGTGATGTGTTGTTGAGCCCCACTCACCCTTGATCAGCTGGCTACCACTGGCAACTCCTGACTCCGCTGCCTCCCTGTTCTGACCAAGGCTTCCTGAGACATTAACAAACACATATTAGTCCCCAAAACCTTTCTTTTTATTTCAACGGCTGTGGATTTTAGTCATTCACAGCCTGTAATGAGTCTCAAACAGTTTGTAATATTCCCACATAAGACTGCCACAATCCTTCGGGATAAGTCTGATAAGCACGCACCTTTATCTTCCTTGAAATGCTGCCAATGACTAAATGTCCAATTAGTTATACGAGGCCAAACAGAGCACAAATTCAACATAGAGCTTCAGATTTTAAACCGACTAGTACGAACAAAGTTGCTTCCTGCAAAAGATTCCCGTCCCTTTGCTCCTCCTTTATGTCTTGTGGGAGGGGTCAATCACCTCCAAGCCTTACTCCCGAGTCACCCCTTTTGTCTTAACTGTTCTTGCCTTCTGGCAGCTCTGCACATGCACGCACTGGGAACAGGCTCCCTTTGTTCCTCTGCCTTGCTGATGTCAGATTCTGGAGTCTGCACATAACTTCCAGATGGTCCTGGCCCCAACTCTGCATCAGATGCAAATCCCTCATCCGAGCCCTCCCCAGATTCCCCGACTGGCCCATGTTCTTCCCCACTGTCCAACTCGGCTGCCAGCTCCACAGGCTGCTGCCGAACCACAACTCTCCCCCCCGGGGCCTTTGCCAAGGGCTCTTCTCCTTCAAGGACACGTTGGCCCAAGCGGGACCCCCGGGGCTGCCAGCCTGGGCTCCAGCTGTGGCACTGAATCAGCCATAGCACCTTCCAGCATGACTCCGGATGCAATTCCAAGCCTGCAACGTTTGGGTCAAAATGCACAAAGACTCCCAGCTCTCAGCCACGTTCAGACAACACACCTAACCCAGGTCAGCCAAAGCCCAGAAACTCCCATTGGCCCAAATGAGCGGGCTGGCTGGTTCCTTCAAAACGTTTGGAGTATTTTTAGGCACTGCAGGCACTAATTCCACTACAGGTACTACCTGGACTTACAACAGTTCATTTGGTGACTGTTCAAAGTTACGACAGCACTGGAAAAAACAACTTACGGCCGTTTCTCATACTTAAGACTGTTGCATGAACAATGGCCCTGAAGGTCATAAAATGGGGCAAAACTCCCTTAGCCGCTGTCTCTCTCAGCCATGGAGACTGTGGGCTCAAAGTTGTGGGGTAGCTGCTGGCTCCACAGACTCAGTGAATCCAGAAAGTGGGTCCATTCCGAAAAGAGGCTCAGCAGGTGCCTTAGGAGCAAATCCCCAGGAATTGGAACCGGAGCCTCCGGCCGGCCGTTCTTCCCAGGACAGACCTGCCACGCGCAGACTTCCTTTTTAGGAAGGCCCTGGCACTTCTGGGCCTCCCTGCCTTATTCGACGTGCTGCTTAGCTCTCTGGGGTTTTAAAAATAATATATCGTACACGGCGATGTTTGGCTATTTCTGCTGTCAAGCAGTCATGTTGTTTTGCATATTTCCAGCAGGGATTTAAGCTGAACTCATCCCTCTAAAATGCCTCAAATCCTTAGAAGGCAACATAGCGTGTGAACGGGTGAAGGAGGGAGGCTGCATTCACACCCAAGGGCTCCTGCTGTTAACCCATTTGGACGTTGGCAAGGGGCTGTCAGACAAACCAAGGTGGATTTGCAACTGGCTGACAAACCTACTCAATGAGTAGTCCTTAATGGGTCTACGTCTACACAGAGGGAAGTAAGCAGTGGGGTGCCACAAGGTTCCCTCTTAGGCCCAGGACTCTTCAACATCTTCATTAACAACTTAGATGAGGGAGTAGAAGGGGAACTTACCAAATTTGCAGATGATACTAAGCTTGTTGATTGTCCCCTATGACTGTCATTAAGTGTTTTACGTTATGATTCTTGATTCTTAACAAATGTATCTTTTCTTTTATGTATACTGAGACTATTTACACTGTTAGGGTTTGGGGATTAACCCCTAGAAGAGTATTGCAGCAGTAGTCAAGCCAGGAAGGGCCCCAGAGTATACACACACTGAATACAAACACTGTTTGTAGTTTAAATAGTTTTTAATCCAGTTAGAGTTCAAAGCATTGTCATTCAGTCCATTAAGTCATTCACAGTATTTCCATCCAGTAAGACTCACTAGTATAGTCCAAGTTAAGAGTCCTTGCAATATCTTTATCAGCCGATAAAGATATCTTCTCCTCCTCCGGTTTCACTCTCCAGAGAAACAAACGCTGGATATTCAGTAGAATTACGCAGTAAATCAGCAAACAGTATCAAACAATAACAGTTCAGTCACAGGCACTCACAGTCAGTAATCACAGTTAGTCGCAGCAGCACACAGTTACAGTCAGCAAACAGTAAGCTTTCCAGCTTCTAATGCTTCCTTATATTGTAACTTCTAACCGCACCCTTAATCGGCTAATTGCCTGCTGCATTGTGCTTAAAGTGATAAGCACTTAAACCATGATATCTAAGTTTTATATATTTATTCACCCAAACCATATTTGGTATCAATGTTATACCTAACATACTCCCCTTTTGGATGAAATAAATATATAATTCCTTTACAATCTTATCCCATATTTTTCACAACTCTCCTGGTGCTTACTGGCACCTTGGGCTTTAGTAAAATTATCAGCTAAATTGTCCTCCGACATACAGTACTCTAGCTGAATCATCTTACTTCTTACAGATTGTCTCACGTTTAGGTATCTTAGATCTGTATGCTTGCTCCTTGTTTTACTCCAATATTTGTGGCCATTTGAATTGCTGCCTGATTATCTTCATGTATAATTATAGGATAATCTACAGTTATACCTATATCAATTAACATTTGTTTATACATTATTAATTCTGTACATAACAGTGATAAACAGGAGAATTCTGCCTCCATAGTAGACAAACTTATATGCTGTTGTCTAATTGACTTCCAGCCTATTAATGTCTTACCCAGCATTATGGCTGTTCCTGAAGTCGACTTTCTAGTGTCTCTTTCTGATGCAAAGCTAGCATCTGCATAAGCACTCAAAATTAAATCACCCTTTGGTTCTAAATACAATGAATAATTCATTGTCTTTTTAAGATATCTTAATATCCTCTTAGCTGCAATCCAGTGTCTTTCACATGGTGCAGAATTGAATCTAGCCAACTGATTCACGCAGTACGATATATCTGGTCTAGACCAATTACTAATATAACTCAAACTACCAATTAAAGATTGATAAATCACCTTATCAAACTCAGGGCTTTGTACATCAGTGTTGCTAAACTCCTGACTCATTGGAGTCTTAGCTGGCTTACAAAAAGCTCCATCTTGTAATCTTTTAGCAATTTGCTTATCTTATCTTCCTGAGATATCTTATAACCTTTCCGTGTTTTCTTTATATTCAAACCGAGATACTTCTTTATCTCCCCTAATTGCTTGATCTTTATTCTCTTTCCTAATGATGCTATTATTTTATTTGCTTCATCATTAGTTTCAGTTATCAATGCAATGTCATCTGTGAATAGTAATAATAATGATACTTTCCCATTTGTCTCCCTCTTAAACAGACATGGATCGGCTAAACCAGCTTTAAATCCTATATTGTCTAGTTCCTTTACAATATACTGGTTCCATTCATAGCCTGATTGTTTAAGACCATAGAGACTTTTCTTTAACAACCAACAATCATTATTATCCTTATTTTCACTTTTAATACCAACAGGTTTTTTCATATAAATAATATGTTTTAATGGGGCGTGCAAGTAAGCAGTTTCCACATCTAGATGGTTAACTATATAGTTTTTACTAGCTGCCCACACTAAAGCTGCTCTCAAGGTTGCTGCCTTAAGACTAGGTGCAAACACCTCATCATAGTCATTAGCATTCTGCCTAAAACCTTGGGCTACTAACCTTGCCTTATGGATTAAATTACCATCCTTATCTGTTTTTTACCTTAAATATCCATTTGCAGCCAATGGATTTCTTTCCTACAGGTAATTTGGCATTTTCATACACCTTCATATCTCTTAATGAATTCAGTTCCTTATTCATTGCTGCATACCATCTTTCTTTTTCCTTATTAGGATACTTTTTAATTTCTTCAACAGAATTAGGAACTTGATTAATCTGGCACACTGTGTTAGCCTGGTACCTATCAGGCGGTCTAGATATACGTGTAGTTCTTCTGGGAATTACAGGGCTTACAGGAGGACTTTGTTGAACTACTACCTGTTCATCTTCCTCATCCTGTTCAGCTATTGAATCTGTTTCTTCCTTTATGGGCACTATTTCATCCTGTATTTGTCTCTTTACTTTATTTTTAAAGTTACAGGGATAACTAATGGGATTTCTATAGGATTCAATAATTACATCTTTATTGGCATCCTGTTCTAATTTCTCCCATCCTTCATGTTCTAGAAATTGGGCACTAGCACTACATAACACTTTAGATGTGCCTTTCTCCCAAAATCTATATGCCCTATGGTTTGCCTGATAACCAACGAAGAAAAATCTTTTAGCTCTATGTTGCCCTTTTTTCTGAGTTGTGCAGGAATATGCACCCATGCTGGTGCACCAAATGTGTGCAGGTAACTTAGGTCAGGTTTCCTGCCATGCCATCTGGTAAATGGTATTTCACCTGTTGTTGTATTAACAACGTTGTTCAATATGTTATTAGCACACATTGTAGCCTCCCCCCCACAAAGAATCAGGTAACCCAGAATCATTTAACATTGTTCTAACCATTGCCTGTAGTGTTTGGCCTCTTCTTTCAATAAAAGCGTTATGTTCTGGCCTGTATGGAGCAGACTTCTTATGCTCTATTCCAGCTACCTTAAGTCTGTTCTGGAATTTGTTATTAACAAATTCCGTGCCATTATCTGTCACCAGGGTTATCAGTTGTCGTTTAGACTTTCTTTCAGCAAACCTAAGCCAATTGAAAAAATGTTGATATGTTTCAGTTTTGCTTTTCATTAAATAGCAAAACCCATATCTAGAATAATGGTCCATAATGCTCAGTATATATCTAGCACCCCCATACTGGGTTTCTTTGGACCTATTATGTCTGCAAATACTACTTCTAAAGGTTCTTTTGTTTTGAAACCATTTAGCCTATTTGCAGGCAATACTTTGCTCTTATCTTCACAGCAAACATTACAACGCAAATATTTATCACAAGGTTTTAACCTTATTCCTTCAGATAACTCAACTGTACGTTTTAGCATTTTAAAATTTACATGCCCCAAACGCCTATGCAATAAATGGATACATTCATCATGAGGCTTTATATTATTAAATACAGTTTGAGCCTCCCTTTCTTACTATTATCTAATACATATAATGTTCCATTTAAAGCTGCAGTTACCCTTTTGTTATCTTTTTCAATTATGCAATTATTATCTTTAAAAGTAATTACATAACCTAATTTATCTAATACCCTTACTGAAAGCAAATTAAACTTTAGTTGCGGTACATACAACATTTTTATATCCTGGTTTATGTACGGACAACGTGCAAAACCTTGACCTTTCGCTTTCAGGTTCCAGCCATTAGCAAGAGATATATGTTGAGAACTTGTAGACATTTTTATAAATTTTGTCTTATCTCTTGTGATGCAGTGGGATGCGCCACTGTCAACCACCCATAAATTATTCTTCACATCAGAGTTGCTAAACGTGGCTAGTTCAAATGCTTTCTTTGGCTTTTTTTACATTCTGGCTTTTTCTCTTTTTGCAGAATTTTGCCAAATGTCCTCTGCTTCCACAATTAAAACACTTTTTAATTGTGTATGCCGTTGAAGATAAATTCTCTTCTTCCAGGTGCTTTACTTTGCTTTGCTGGTTTCTTTCAAACTTTGAAGATAATTTCTCTTCTTTCTTATCTTCTCTCAGCTCGTCACGCTCACGCCTTCTTCTGGCTTCTTCTAGTAGCCTGCCTGTTATCTCGGTTAATGAGAGGCTTTCTTTTGGCAATACCTCTAACGAAGTCACATAGTCATCATAGCTTTGATCTAATGAAGATAATATTATGTAGACTTGTTGCAGTTCATTAAATATAAGCTCTTTTCTTGCAATTCTTGAAAAATGCTCTTCATACAGTTTAAATGAACTAACATATCTCCATTCCTCTGAAGATGCGTTCGAAAAAGCTTCCGTGTAAGATTTATATGTGCTCCTACACTGTCCCGAACATAAATCTTCCTGAGGTTCTCCCAGCAGTTTGCAGCATTTTCTTCTCCACGAATATGGACAAGCTGCTGATCACAGAGAGTCAGTCCTATGATGCATAAAGCCTGCTCATTCTTCAGTTTAAAGTCTTGTAACTTTTCTTTATCATCATCATTAGCAGGATCCCAGCTACTCACATCTGGTGGGTTTGCTATAATGTCCCACAAACCTTCTCTGCGTAGAAGTAAACTACATTTCATTGACCATGAAACATAGTTTGTTCCATCCAGCCTGGATATCATGGACAGTTGTGACAAATTTACTTGTGCCATTACTCTTCAGATATTTTGACTATTTTAAACTAATTAAAACAGTTTGTTTTTACAGTAATGTGCAACTCACACCAACTCTCTCTGCTATATCCTGGTTAGTTAGACTATGCTGCTGGGCCCATAACCAATGTTAGGGTTTGGGGATTAACCCCTAGAAGAGTATTGCAGCAGTAGTCAAGCCAGGAAGGGCCCCAGAGTATACACACACTGAATACAAACACTGTTTGTAGTTTAAATAGTTTTTAATCCAGTTAGAGTTCAAAGCATTGTCATTCAGTCCATTAAGTCATTCACAGTATTTCCATCCAGTAAGACTCACTAGTATAGTCCAAGTTAAGAGTCCTTGCAATATCTTTATCAGCCGATAAAGATATCTTCTCCTCCTCCGGTTTCACTCTCCAGAGAAACAAACGCTGGATATTCAGTAGAATTACGCAGTAAATCAGCAAACAGTATCAAACAATAACAGTTCAGTCACAGGCACTCACAGTCAGTAATCACAGTTAGTCGCAGCAGCACACAGTTACAGTCAGCAAACAGTAAGCTTTCCAGCTTCTAATGCTTCCTTATATTGTAACTTCTAACCGCACCCTTAATCGGCTAATTGCCTGCTGCATTGTGCTTAAAGTGATAAGCACTTAAACCATGATATCTAAGTTTTATATATTTATTCACCCAAACCATATTTGGTATCAATGTTATACCTAACATACACCAAGACAAATTCCTTGTGTGTCCAATCACACTTGGCCAATAAAGAAGTCTATGTCTATGGCAGGAATAGCCAATACCCCAGAAGATAGGCTCAAGATCCAGATGGATCTTGATAGACTAGAACACTGGGCCTGATCTAACAAGAAATTCAATGTAGAGAAAAGTAAAGTCCTACACTTAGGCAAGAAAAACCAAAAGGACACATACAGATTGGGTGAAACCAGGCTCAACAGCAGGAACTGGGAGAGGTACCTTGGAGTCTTGGTGGACAATCAGCTAAATAGGAGCCAGCCGTGTGCAGCCACCGCCAAAAAAGCCAATGCAATCCTAAGTTGTATTAACAGAGGGATACAATCAAGATCAAGGGAGGTACTAATACCACTCTATAAAGCCTTAGTAAGATCACACCTAGAGTACTGCATCCCGTTTTGGTCACCACACTATAAAAAAAAGATGTTGAGACTCTAGAAAAAGTACAGAGAAGAGCAACCAGGATGATGAGGGGACTGGAGGCTAAAATATAAAATGAATGGTTGCAGGAACTGGGCCTGGCTAGTCCAGGGAAGAGAAGGACCAGGGGAGACAGGAAAGCAATGTTCCCATATTTGAGGGGCTGCCCCAGAGAGGAGGAAGGGGTCAAACTATTCTCCAAGGCACCCGAAGGCCAGACAAGGAACAATGGATGGAAACTGAACAAGGAAAGATTCAGGCTAGAAATAAGGAGGAATTTTCTGACAGTGAGAACCATCAACCCATGGAACAGAAGTTGCCTTCAGAAGTTGGGGGAGCTTCACACGTGGAGGCTTTCAAGAAGAGACTGGACTGCCATCTGTCAGAAACTGTCGTAAGATAAGACTACCTGTAGTTTCTTTATCGTCGCTCACCTACGGACAGAATCTTGCCAGACTAAAGCCACCACCTGCCTAACTGCTGGGAAGGTCCTTCCTTGCTCCACCAGACCATTCCGGGAAGCAGCTCCTCCTTCCTGGGACACCAGATGACGTTCCCCCACAACCTCTGACTTACACTTCGGTTTATTTGTTTGGTGTTTTTTATTATTACTTTATGCAATTTTTTTTTTTGCAAATTTTTATTGTTACTTTTTGCAATTTCCTTGTACACATGTTGTGCATTGACCATAAATGTTTTGATTTGATTTGGATGTTGCTTAATACGCGGAACCACAAGGTTACTCAACAGGTTTATATAACAAGTGACTTAGGCATAGGGTGCAAATGCCTTGTGCTGGGCCTATCCCTCCGCTCAGGGGAGGGAGGGGAGAAGGAAAGGGGCCCTTGTGAAGGTGGGAGAAAGAGGAGGCGAGGGGCACCGCAGGTTTGGCTTTCCTTCCGCACTGAGGCTGCACACTTGCCTGGCTGTGCAGAATAGATTGAGCCATAAATTTACCAAGTGGGTTGGATGCTCAACTGTAGCAATCTAATCAAGGTTACCCCCAAGGAAGCCTGGCTTGACACGGGCGGCTGAAGGATGTTCTGGGAATCAGGATCCAAATTCAGCTGCTTCCAAGGCTCAGCCAGCCGAAGGTTCGGTTCTGGTCTTTCCCTAGAGATCCGCCTCTTCTCTGCCTGCCTGTCTGTGTGTGTGTGTGGGGGGGCAGAACTCTTCCTTCCCTCTACAGACAATTTTTTTTCCTTAGGGAAAGAATGTAGGACACCGAATCACAGGGCTGGAAGGGACCCTAGAGGTCCTCTAGTCCAACCCCCTGCCCAAGGCAGGAGACCGTATACCATCTCGGACCAATGGCTCTCCATTCTTTTCCTGAAAACCTGGGCACCCACAACCTCTGGAGTCCAGCTGTTCCACAGGTTAATTGTTTCCACCGTTAACAAATTCTTCCTCCTTTCTAGGTTGCTTTCCTCCTTGATTAGTTTCCATCCGTTGCTTCTTGTCTTGCCTTGTGGTGCTTTGGAGAATAGCCCGATCCCCCTCTCTTCACTGGAGGAGGAGGGGTCAAGCTATTCTCCAAGGCACCCAAAGGCCAGACAAGAAACAAGGGGTGGAAACTGAACAAGGAGAGATTCAAGTCCTAGAAATAAGGAAAAACTTTCTGACAGTGAGAACCATCAACCAAAGGAACAGAAGTTGCCTTCGGAAGTTGTGGGAGCTTCATCCCTGGAGGCTTTCAAGAAGAGACTGGGCTGCCCTTTGTCAGAAATGGTGTAGGGTCTCCTGCTTTGGCGGGGGGTTGGACTAGATGACCTACAAGGTTCCTCCCAACTCTGATTATCTGTTATCTTCTTTGGGGCAACCACTCAGATATTGGAAGCCTGCTATCATGTCACCCTGGTCCTTCTGTTTGTTAGGCTAGACATACCTAGTTCCCTTAACCATTCATCAGGCGGTTTAGCCTCCAGGCCCAGAACCTGAACTCCTGACCTTGATTCCATCGCCAGGCCAGCTTCCCAACATGTGTGTGGGGGGGGGGGAGCCCAAGAAAGTCCACTTGCCTTTTAGACAAAAGCACCTTTGGGAAAGACACGACCTGGAGGGTTGAGAATCTCCATAGACTGCATCCAATTTTGGTCACCACGATATAAAACAACGTGTTGAGAAGAGCAACTATGAGGATTAAAAGCCTGGAGACTAAAATATATGAAGAACAGTTGCAGGATTTGGGTCTGGCTAGTCCAGAGAAAAGAAGAATTGGGAGTGATATGGTAGCAGCCCTCCAATACCTGAGGGGCTACCACAAAGAAGGGTGGGGGGTCAAAGCACCTGAGAGTAGGACAAAAAACAATGGATGGAAAGCAACCTGGAATTAAGGAGAAATTCCCTGACAGTTAGAACAGTTAACCAGTGGAACAGTTTGCCACCAGAAGTTGTGGGTGCCCCAACACGGCAGGTTTTTCAGAAAAGTTTGGACATTCACCTGGTCTGAAGTGCTAGGGTCTCCTGCTTGAGCAGGGGGTTGGACTAGAAGACCTCCAGGGTCCCTTCCAGCTCTATTCTGATTGATTGACATTTTCCTAATCTGGTGCCCTTCATTCAGACTGGTTCCTTGCTCGCCTCGAATGGCTTCCAAAGAAGAAGTCTGGCTTTGCAATCTTTAGATTAGATTAACAGAGTTGGAAGGGACCTTGCAGGTCATCTAATCTGACCCACCGCCGAAGGAGAAGACCCTTCACCATTTGTGACAGACGGCAGTCCAGTCTCTTCTTCAAAGCCTCCAGTGGTGAAACTCCCACAACTTCCGAAGGCAACTTCTGTTCTATCGGTTGATTGTTCTCACTGTCATAAAATTCCTCCTTATTTCCAGGTTGAATCTCACCTTGATCAGTTTCCATCCATTGTTCCTTGTCTGGCCTTCGGGTGCCTTGGACAATAGCTTGACCCCTTCCTCCTCCTCTCTGTGACAGCCCTTCAAATACTGGAATGCTGCTCTCCTGTCTGCCCTGGTCCTTCTCTTCCCTAGACTAGCCAGGCCCAGTTCCAGCAACCGTTCGTTGTATGTTTTAGCCTCCAGTCCCCTCATCATTTATTTATTTTATTTATTTTTATTTGTCAATTGCTTACAAGATAATAGGTATAAGTAAAAACATAGTTATGAATACATGAAATGGATACATATAAGTAAAATAAAAAGAATCCATAGGACAGGGATGGTAGGCACGTTGGTGCGCTTATGCACGCCCCCTACAGACCTCTTAGGAAAGGGGTGAGGTCAACAGTAGACAGTCTAAGGTGAAAGTTTTGGGGGTTTGGGGAAGAAACTACAGAGTCAGGGAGAGGATTCCAGACATTGACCCCTCTGTGGCTGAAGTCGTATTTCCTGCAATCAAGTTTGGTGCGATTAACCTTGAGTTTGTATCTATTGTTTGCTCTTGTGTTGTTGTGGTTGAAGCTGGAGTATTCATTGACAGGTAGGACATTGCAATGTATGATTTTATATAATATACTTAGATCGGAGCGAAGGCGGCGTAATTCAAGGTTTTCTAGGTCTGGAATTCCAAGTCTGCTGGCATAAGGTATTCTACAACGAGTAGAGGAGTGGAGAACTCTTCTTGTGAAATATTTCTGGACTTTCTCAACTGTGTTAGTATCAGATACGTAATGTGGGTTCCTGACTGATGAGCTGTATTCGAGTATTGGTCTAGCAAATGTTTTGTATGCTCTAGTTTTAGTTAGTAGTGTGATCTTAGCAGAGAAAAAGCTACGTAAGATTAGGTTAACAACTCTTAACGCCTTTTTGGCTATGGAGTTACAGGGGGCTCTAGCACTTAGATCATTAGAGATGAGTATTCCAATCTCATCTCAGTTTCTCTTCTCTACAATCTCAAGTCTCAAGTCTTCACACAGCAAGCAGAAAGTCTTCTCACTCGCAGGGGCCTCCTTTGCCCTTTCAGGAAGCTGCTCTGTAACCCGAGCAGTTGAGCCCTCCCCCCTGGCTCTGCGCCCACCCTTGCCAAGGCGGCAGGGGGCAGCCTCGGCATCCAATGCAAGCAAGCAAAGCCAACCTCCCCCTCCCCAACCTTAGTTGGCACAGGGTCCCCTGCCGAAGCACAAAGTGAGGATTTATCTGCTGGGCCAAGGCTCGGCCAACACCTCCCACCACTGCCAGCAAACTGGGCACAGGGCCTCGGCTGCAGCTGCTCATCCGGCTTGCTCCCTTCTGACGACGGGCATAAAGGGAGGAGAAAAGGGTCCTTCGCTGCCCATCATGCTTGCAAACGTTTCCTGGGTGAGCTCAGCATTACGGGGGAAATCTTTCCCCAGGGTGGCACAACGGGGCAAGGCAGCTGGAAGGGCACACTTCTCGCACTGGCTACAGCGATGGGGGGCCCCTCCAGGAAATCCACTTCACAAACACCAAGAAGGGGGTTTAAGGGGCGTGCATAAGGGCACCATCGTGTGATGACCCAAAGGGGCGTGGCACAAAAGCAACAAAGTCCCAAAAGTAGGTCAAGTCCCTTTAATTCCTCCAACTTGGCCCCCAATGTCCAGTTATCCTCGGCTGGAGGAAATTCAATCACACTTGGCCAATAAAGAATTCTATTTGGTTCTGTTCTGTTCTTATTCCACTCCATGCCATGCCATTCTATTCATTCCTCATTATTCTATTCTATTCTATTCTATTCTATTCTATTCTATTCTATTCTATTCTATTCTTCTATTATTCTATTCTATTCTATCCTATCCTATCCTACCCTATCCTATATTCTATTCTATTCCATTCCATTCCATTCCATTCTATATTCCATTCTATATTCTATTCTATTCTATTATTCTATTCTATTCTATTCTATTCTATTCTATTCTATTCTATTCTATTCTATTCTATTCTATTCTATTCTATTCTATTCTATTCTATTCTGTTCAACCTATTCTCATATTCTATTCTAATCTTCATTCTTCTATTCTATTATCTCCTATTCTCCCCTATTCTTATTCTTATTCTATTCATTCCAATTAAATGAATGACTACCAAGGACTACCTGTACCATAGGACTACCTACTACCTGTGCCAAGGACTACCCGTACCCTAATCCTGCGATGGTTCTGCCTCCTATTTTCCCATTTGCATCGTTCTTCCAGCCTCGCGGGGCTGAAAGCAGCACGCAGGGAACGCTCGTGTCCTGTCACTGTCTCTTCCCCCACCCGAGGCGGGTCTGCCTTGCCATCGGAGGCGCCTGAAAGGAAGGGGAGCCCACAAGCACCCCAGGGTTGAGCAGTGGGGAAAGCATGCAAGGGTTTCTTTAGGCATGGCTATCTCACCTTCCTTCGTTTTACCAATAAGGGAAGACGACCAACGTATTTCATATCCCTTCCTCCTCCGATTTTCCCCACAGCAACCACCCTTTGAGAGGGACCGGCCCAAACTCACCCAGCTCCTTTTCATGCCTAAGGCACGGCTAGAACTCACCATCTCCTGGTCATTGGCCCAGAGTCACCCAGTCAGATTTCAAGATTAAGGCAGGACTAGAACTCACCGTCTCCTGGCGATTGGCCCAAAGTCACCCAGCTGGCTTGTGGGCCTAAGTGAGGACTAGAACGCACAGCCTCACGCTTTCTAGCCTGGTGCCACTAGACCAAACTCAAGGCGGTGACCATACCCAACACACCTTCCTCCTTCTAATTTCCAGACAACAACCCTGCGAGGTAAGTTGGACTCAGAGAAAGTTACTGGCCCAAAGTCATCCGCCTAGCTTTCACGGCTAAAGAGAGACTAGAACTCACCATCTCCTGGGGATTGTCCCAAAGTCACCCAGTCAGATTTCATGGCAGTGGGACTAGAACTCTCCATCTCCTGGTGAATGGCTCAAAGTCACCCAGCCGTCTTTCCTGCAGAAGGTGGGACTAGAACTCCCGGTCTCCCAGTTTCTCCCAGCTCTAACTACTACACCAAGTCTCCAAGGACTCACCCATTGAGCAACCAGAGGAGCGATCAAAGCAGCGCTGGGCCAACGCAGGAGGGCCACGGCTTCCGTCCCACGTGGCTCCGTCCGGTGAGGAGGAAGCAGAGCCTAAGGAAGGATTAGTCACTCACGTCTTTGTGGTTCCCTCTTGGAGTCGGAGGGAGAGCAAAGGACGAATGTTTTCCTAATCCAGGGCAAAGATCTGCCTGAGCACAAAGCCTCCTCAAAGTTTCCGCCTTGGAGGGCGGCGGATCTGCCTTTGCTCTCACAAGACGGCCCGGTTTAGCCGGATTATGCAGGGAGCTCTGGCAAATGGGGAGGGGGTTGGCCGTGGGGAGAACCCCCCCCCCCCCAGGACAGGCAGGAGACAAGGATGGTCTTACATTGGGCCCCTTTGGCCGTGCGAAGGCTCTGCCAAGCTGGGTTGGCCACCTTTGGAGAGGGAGCAGCTGGGGCTGCAGTTACACCACCTGCCCTGGGGAGGGCGCCATTGGAACTTTGGGACCAGGTTATAAGTAGCCCCAGGGAGGGGCGTCGGAGCTTCCAAGAGTGTCCCGTCATAAGTTGAGGACTCCCTGTGAGCAAGACGTTGGAAGAGCTACACCCCGGTCTTCCTAAAAGGCAGGTGAGACCACTGTGTCTTGAGGGGGAATTCTCTTTTTATTCACTTAGGACAGGAGGTCCCCAAACTGGGCCACTTGAAGACTTGTGGACTTCAACTCCCAGAATTCCCCAGCCAGCTTTGCTGGCTGGGGAATTCTGGGAGTTGAAGTCCACAAGTCTTCAAGTGGCCAAGATTGGAGACCTTCTGACTTAGGAGTTAGGTGTTTATCGTTTGAAGCCTGGAATTGCTGGAGTTGTTTTGCCACGAAACAAAATAAATTCCACCCAAAATGAAAATGCTAAGGATTCCCTTAGTGTCCCACTTGAGTCTCCCCCTTATCTTGTTCCATTCCAGGGTCTCAGCCACAAATAACTCAGCTTCCCAGCCTCCTCCCCTCCTTCTGCCCCATCTGCTACCCTCAACCCCCCCGCATCCCAGGGGTAAATACACGAGTTTGCCCCCCACCCCACCCCAGCATCGTCCTTTCCCAGATGGGGTGCTGGGTGGAAGCCTCCGTCTGCAGGCGTGGGGGGGGGGATGAGGGGGGTCGAGGCTGCTGCTTGGCATCTGCGCATTTCCTACAGAAGCTGCTGCTCCTTTATCTTCCCTGTAAAACTTTTACGAGGAGCTTTGATGAGCCAAGAAGGAAGAGAATGAAAAAGTCTGCTTCCTTGTGGAGATGCAGGATGCCTGGCTCTGTCCTTTTCTTTTTTCTTTCTTTCTTTCTTTCTTTCTTTCTTTCTTTCTTTCTTTCTTTCTTTCTTTCTTTCTTTCTTTCTTTCTTCTTTCTTTCTTTCTTCCTTCTTTCTTTCTTCTCTCTCTTCTCTTTCTTCTTTCTTTCTTTCTTTCTTCCTTTCTCCTTCCTTCCTTCCTCCTCCCCTCCTCTTTCTTTCTTGTTTCTTTTTCTTTCTTTCTTTCTCCCTCCTCTCCTTTCCTTCCTTCCTTCCTCCTTCCTTCCTCCCTCCTTCCTCCCTTTCCTTCCACCCTCGCTCCCTCACTTTCTTTCCTTCTTCCCTCCCTCCCTCTCTCCCCTTCCTTCCTTCCTTCCTTCCTTCCTTCCTTCCTTCCTTCCTTCCTTCCTTCCTTCCTTCCTTCCTTCCTTTCTCCTTTCTTCTCTCTCTCCTTCCTTCCTTTCTCTCTCTCTCCTTTCTCCTCCCTCCTTTCTTTTCTTTCTTTCTTTCTTTCTTTCTTTCTTTCTTTCTTTCTTTCTTTCTTTCTTTCTTTCTTTCTTTCTTTCTTTCTTTTTCTTTCTTTCTTCCTTCCTTCCTTCCTTTCCTTCCTTCCTTCCTTCCTTCCTTCCTTCCTTCCCTTCCCTCCCTCCCTCCCTCCCTCTTCTTCCTTGTTTCTTTTTTCTTTCTTCCCTCCCTCCCTCTCCTTCCTTCCTTCTTCCCTCCTCCCTCCCTTCCTTTCCTTCCACCCTCTCCTCCTCGCTTTCTTCCTCCTTCCTCCCTCTCCTTCCTACCTCCCTCCCTCCCTCCCTCCCTCCTTCCTTCCTTCCTTCCTTCCTTCCTTCCTTCCTTCCTTCCTTCCTTCCTTCCTTCCTTCCTTCCTTCCTTCCTTCCTTCCTTCCTTCCTTCCTTCTTCTTTCTTTTTCTTATTTCCTTCCCCTCCCCTCCCTCCCAGAAGGTTGGGGGTGGCCTTGAGGGGCCCCTCCCAACCCTGATTCTCCGTGGGGATCATCCACAGACCCTCCACCTCTACAGGAAGGGAGGCAGGCAGGAATCCCACTGGCGATTCCACCCAGCCCTTTGGAGCCGCTCCGTTCTGCAAAGAAGAGGGCGATTTACCGCCCTGCCAGAAGGTTTTTCCAACAGACTCACCAGAACAGACGGTTTTTAAGAGGCGCGTGGAGTCTGGTCCCCGTCAGGGAAGCCGGGTAAAGTCCAGGAGAGACACTCCAAGGGATTTACAGGCATCCAGAGCTGCAGAAAAGTGGGGGGGAGAGGAGACCTTATCTAATCAAAGGATCTGCAAATATTTGCCAGGCACAGCCGACCCCTGGCATTCCTGGGCGAAGGAAAAGGGCCGCTGGGTCTGCAGCACCACTCAAGGGGGGCGGAGGAATAAAAGCTGACAGGAAAGGAAGAAAAATGGGGGACCCTGCAGGGGAAGAAGGCAGCGCCAGGCACGTCCAGGGGAAGACGGCTAAGTCCCGAGATTAACCCACGGCACCTTCTCCACAGACCTCCCTGGGCAGCCCAGCCAGCTTCGCAGAAGCTCCTCATCCTCCTGGCCAGGAGCTGCTGGTGGGGCATATGGGGAGGGGAGCCACCGCACAAAAGACCCTGCAGAGAAACCTCTGTCTGCCTCCCTCTTCTCTGAGATCAGCCTCTGGCATTTTCCTTGCACGGTTTCCCTACAGAAGCCTTTGTGCTTCCCAAAGGCCGCACACCTGGTTCATTGCGCCTGAGTAAACAACAGAATAACAGACTTGGAAGGGACCTTGGAGGTCTTCTAGTCCAACCCCCTGCTTGAGGAGGAGATCCTATGTCATCCCAGACAAGTGGTTATCCAACCTCTTCTTCAAAACCCTCCAGGGATGGAGCACCCAAAAAATGTCTGCAGGGAAGCCGTTCCACGAGTCAATTGTCCTCCTTGTCAAGAAATTTCCTCCTCAATTCCAGGTTGCTTCTCTCCTCGATGAAGTTTCCATCTGTTGCTTCTCTGCCTTCAGGTGCTTTGGAGAATAGGTGGACTGTGGACCCCCTCTTCTTTGGGGCAGCCCCTCAAATATTAGTCCGCTATCATGTCTCCCCTGGTCCCTCTTTTCATTAGAATAGACATATCCAATTCCTTGTGGCCATTCGTCGTATGTTTTATCCTCCAGCCCCCGTAATCCTCTTGGTTGCTCTTCTCTGCCCTCTTTCTAGAGTCTCAACATCTTTTTTTATATCATGGCAATCAAAACTGGATGCAGGATTCCAAGTGTGATCCTAACAAGCCATTGTAAAATGGTATAAATTCCTCTTTAGTTCTAGGTTGCTTCTCTCCTTGATGAGTTTCCATCCGTTGCTTCTTGTCCTGCCTTCTGGCGCTTTGGAGAAGAGCTTGACTGCCTCTTCTTTGGGGCAGCCCCTCAAATCATGGAGAAGTCTGCTAACATGTCACCCCTCAGCTCCGTGATAGCGAACCTATGGCACGTGTGCCACAGGTGGCACGCAGAGCCATTGGTCCCGGCACACAAGCCGCGGGCAAACTTACCTCACTGCGTGTGCATGCACCTCACAGCTGATTTTCGGCCTTCCAGAGGCTGGAGGAAAGCCTCTGCAGGCTTTGCAGGATGAAAAATAGGCCTGTTTCGTCACTTCCTGTATTTCTGGAAACACCGGAAGCGACAAAACGGGCCCATTTTTCGGCCTGCAAAGCCTGCGGAGGTTTTCCTCAAGCCTCCGGAAGGCCGAAAAACGCCTCAAACGGGCTGAAAATCAGCCGCGAGGATCAGTGCAGGCAAGGGGCAGTATGCGGGGGATTCCACACGCATGCACAAGGGGAGTGTGGGAGGGCGCACATTGCCTTCTGGGTGCTGGAACGCGAGCATACAAGCGCACGCACAATTTTTGACACAGGAGCCCGAAAAGTTTAGCCACCACTGCCCTAGTCCTTCTTTTCATTAAACCAAACATACCCAGTTCCAACAACCATCTTTTATATCCATTCTCCTCCAGCCCCCTAATCCTCTTTGTTGCTCTTCTCTGCCCTCTTTCCAGAGTCTCACAAATCTTTTTTTATAACGGGATGACCAAAACTGGATGCAGGATTCCAGATGTGCTCCTCCAGGGTTGCTATTTGAGGGGTTAACTCCACAGGAGGCAGCATAAAAAGGGACCTTCTTAAAAAAAGGCATTTTGACAAAAAGGCTCAAATCCTGCAACAGTCACCTCTCCACATCAACCTGCCCTGTGCGTGTGTGTGTGTGTGTGTGTGTGTGTGTGTGTGTGGTAAACGTCCTTCAGATGCTGGCCACAAAGAGGCATCGTTGCGTCACATCCCCACATCAAACAAAGGACATAAGCCATGGTGGGTCTAATCTGGAGCCCTGCCTGATGGCCGTGCAGATAAGCACAAAGAGGAAGGTTGGGGGAAATGAGGTTTAGGAGGCAGAGGTGTGAGGCCGATCACTCATCCACTGCAGTGCTGGCAGGGCAAGCCATAAAACGATCCAAACTACCCATAAATTCATAAAACAAGCAAAACTCCCCCCTTTCTGATGACCCACAGCACCCCTCCACCCTCTGGCATTCAGGGTTCAGACATGGGGCAGCAGAGGGGCAGATTTTGGAAAACCCGGCCAGGTGAGAAAGACTTGGAGGAAAAGGGGCCCCACCCAGGGAACGGTCCGGTCCGATGAGAGAAGGCCTAGCCTGCAGCTGCACCAACGGGGGGAGGAAGGCCTAGGCAGGGATCCTCCCTGACTTCCAGGCTCTAAAGCAGAGAGTGGGAGATTTGCGCTTTCAGAGTTGCAAAACCAGCCAGACGAGCTTATGACAATTAACGGAGGGATGCAATCAAGATCAAGGCAGGTACTAATACCACTCTGTGTAAAGCCTCAGTAAGGCCACACCTAGAGTCCTGCATCCAGTTTTGGTCACCATACTATAAAAAAGAGGTTGAGACTCTAGAAAGAGCATAGAGAGGAGCAACCAGGAGGATTAAGGGACTAGAGGCTGAAACCAGAGGTGGTTCTGCAGCAGGTTCTGACCAGTTCTGGAGAAAGCGGAAATTTTGAGTAGTTCGGAGAACCGGCCAACGCCACCTCTGACTGGCCCCACCAATCTCATCTCTTCTCTGCCTCCCGTTGAGTCCCAGCTGATCGGCTGGGTCTCTTTTGGTTGCCCTGCCCAGGAGAACGGAGCTGGAAAGCAGGTCAGTGGGGTGGGGAGGGAAGGGGTATTTTACAGTATCCTTCCCCTGCCACGCCCACCAAGCCACGGCCACAGAACCGGTAGTAAAAAAAATTGAACCCCACCACTGATGGAAACCTATGAAGAACGGTTGCAGGAACTGGGCCTGGCTAGTCTAGGGAAGAGAAGGACCAGGGGAGACAGGAGAGCTGCCTTCCGATATTTGAGGGGCTGCCCAAAATAAGAGGGGGTCAAACTATTCTCCAAGGCACCCGGAGTCCAGGAGAGATTCAAGTCCTAGAAATAAGGAGAAACTTTCTGACAGTGAGAACAATCAACCAGTGGAACAGAAGTTGCCTTCAGAAGTTGTGGGAGCTTCATCCCTGGAGGCTTTCAAGAAGAGACGGGACTTCCCTCTGTCAGAAAGGGTGTAGGGTCTCCTGCTTGGGCAACGGGTTGGACTAGATGACCTACAAGGTCCCTTCCAACTCTGCCAATCTAAATCTAAATAGCATATGAAGAGGACACGACAAAAGAGAGCTAAATCTATACACCCAACCCACGTAATTATATACAACACTTGTACAGGGTGGCCTCATAACTGGATGTCCAATTCAGCTATCCAGGCGAACTCCCCTGGCGTTGCCACCTGAAGGTCTTCTTGGCAAGGAAAAACCAGGAAGCTCCGGGAGCACCAAGGACCCCTCCGCCCCCTCCTCCTTCTCCCCCCCCGGCAAACCCAGTGGTAGGATTCAGCCAGTGTGCACCACTTCGGGAGAACCGGTTGTTAACTTTCTGACCAGTTTGGTGAACTGGTTGTTGGAAGAAATCATTAGCGCAGAGAACCGGTGGTTCAATTATTTGAACCCCACCACTGGGCAAACCCCACTCCTTTCCAGCATTGAGGATGCTCCCTAGTTGGGTCATGAAACGTCTGCCACAAAACAGCCAAGCTCAGAGATATAAACAGAGAGCAAACCCCACTGCCCTAGCACTGATAATGTTACCTAGTTGGGTCATGAAACATCTGCAAATAGACAACAGCTCAGAAAGCACCAAGGATGCCACAGTTGTCCTCCTCCTCCTCCTCCTCCTCCTCCTCCTCCTCCTCCTCCTCTTCCTCCTCCAACCTCATTCCCTTCTAGCATTGACGATGTTACCTAGTTGGGTCATGAAAACGTCTGCAAAAAGAAATGCCAAAACTCTACCAAACTCAGAAGCACCAAGGACCCCCCCAGTCCTCCTCCTGCGATTACTGACCCAGAGCCTAGATAGGATAGCGGTGACTCTAGGCATTAGACAAAAGGCTCCTTATCTAAGAGGGTCACCCCCCCGCCCTCAAATCTGGAGCAGCTTTCCATGCCTGCGGTCAGCCGCACTCCAGTCCTCTTAGGAGAAAACCTGCCTGTGCAGGAATCCAGCCTGTTGGAACTGTGTAGTAAACAGCCTCAGCTTTCCTGACAGTGAGTGGCTTCTTCCCAACCTTTGTTTAAAACCTGGATCGTGCCCTATAACCACAGAACTTCTGCAATCAAGGCTCCGTGGCTGGGCTTGAAATAATGACAGGCTCCGTTCTGGCACACGCTCAGTTCAAAACCTACGAAGGACGGTGGCGGGAACTGGGTATGTCTCACCTAATGAAAAGAAGGACCCGGGGGTGGGTGGGTGGGGGGCATGATAGCAGTCTTCCAGCATTTGAGGGGATGCCACAAAGAAAAGGAAGGGGTCAAGCTCTTCTCCAAAGCCCCTGTAGGAAGCCCCCCCCCCCTCCCCAGAATAAAATATTCTTCCTTCTTAATATTAAAAAGAGGCAGAATAGAATATTTCCTCTGCAGGAGGAGAAGAGAAGAGACGTCTTCTTAAAAGGCAGGAAGCAGCCCCAGTCTCCCAGCTGTAGGAAAACAGGCTCAAGCAGAAGCATGGAGAGGCCAGACTTTAGGAATGGAGGTTTGGTATCCGGGTCACACTATTCATAAGCAAAGAGCAACCAGAAACTCCGAAGAAGCAATGCAGCAGGCAAGGGGCCAAAGCTGACAAGATTAGCGCAGACAAACACCTAGGATTTGCATTTCCCTTTTTGCCTGTAGAGCCAGCCATGACCCCTACATGACCCCATAGGAATCTGGCAACAGCCATTAAAATATGAAAGGACATATCCCTGCACAGGAGCAGGCATCTCAATCTCAAAGACCCCAAGGAATATATAAAAGCCCACCTACCCTCAACTCCATTTTGTCAGCCCCCCCCCCCCAAAAAACATGCTGCTGTCGCTGACGTTTCTGGCTACCCAATTAAACGGAGACTTCCTTTCCTGCAGGCTGCCTCCCTTTTTATCCCCAGCACCGTTCTCCTGGCTTGGAATCGGACTGGATCTGTCTCCCAACACACCAAAAGGCAAGACAAAAAGCAATGGAGGGAAACTAATCAAGGAGGGAACCAACCTAGGACAGAGGAGGAATTTCCTGACGGTGAGAAGAATTAACCAGTGGAACAGCTTGCCTCCAGAAAGTTGTGAATGCTCCATCCCTGGAGGCTTTCACAAGGAGACTGGACAGCCTTTTGTTTGAAATGGAATAGGGCCTCCCGTTTGAGCAGGGGGTTGGACTAGAAGACCTCCAGGGTCCCTTCCAACTCCATTATTCTATGGTTTTCCCTTTCCCCTTGCAGTCTGTTTTAACCCATTGATGTTAAAATACCTGTGTGGCTCTGATCAAGGGAACTCCCCATAAACCTGCATCCCCCCCCAGCATAGTTACAGGGGACTGCCCTGGGGAGGGGGAGGCAGAATTTGAGGGGGGGGTCCTTTCAGATGATTATCACTTGGCTTCCTCCTGCTCAGCTGGGAATGCTTGAGAGACGCACAGGATGGACTTTGTAATACTTGAAACGTGGTTTTTGTAGTTTTGTTGCATTGGCTAACTAACTTGGGTTTTCTTGTATTTTAGATGTGCCTTTTTCAAAGATATTGCTGATCATTTCTCATCAGCCTTCAAGAAATGCCCCTCTTTCAGAAAAGCAGGACTGGCAGGAGAGCATTCAATACGTTTTCAGATAAAAGTTTAGATTTCAACTGTCCTCAAACCTCCACACACACACACAAAAAAAAGCAATTATTCAAGCCCCACCTTGGGAAGCCCTGAGAATGGATCTTACCCGTTTGGTTTCTTTTACTCTGACTCAGAATACGATGCACTACTCACATGTTATTGGAGGCTTTGGTTCTTGCGATGTAACTGAACGGATGACTATTTATCAGTCAATCCACTTTGGCTTTTAAGTTCTTTCTTGTGTAACCTATAAAAGCATAAATGTAAGCCATTTTTTTCCAGGACCCCCTTTTCATAGAGGGACCCCACTTTATCAGAGTAATAAATTGCTTTTAAATGATCGCCCAACTCAGTGGCTTATTGGAAAAAGCAAGCCAAGACAGAACCGAAGGCCAGATTTGGCCATCACGTTCCAAGTGCAAATTGCTGGCAGCTGGAATGGGAAGGGTCCTGGCTGTTGTCCCTCCAGCATCTCCTCCTCTCCAGGGGATGCACCCCAGACCAAGCGGTGCAAGAAAACAAGCCCACCATCCGCCCCCTCCCCCTCCCTGCAGTTCCTCCCTCCTTTCTTACACTGATGATATTTCCTCGTTTGAGTCATGAAACATCGGCAAGAAAACCACCAAGCTTGGAGAATACCACATTACGTAATTGATATATGATATGATATGAAATGATATGGAACCCACATTACGTATCTGATAGTAACACAGTTGAGAAAGTCCAGAAATATTTCACAAGACGAGTTCTCCACTCCTCTACTCGTTGCAGAAGACCTTATGCCACCAGACTCGAAATTCTAGACCTAGAAAACCTACAACTACACCGCCTTCAGTCCGATCTACGTATAGTATATAAAATCATACATTGCAATGTCCTACCTGTCAATGAATACTTCAGCTTCAACCACAACAACACAAGAGCACACAACAGATACAAACTCAAGGTTAACCGCACCAAACTCGATTTCAGGAAATACGACTTCAGCCACAGAGTGGTCAATGTCTGGAATACTCTACCTGACTTTGTGGTTTCTTCCCCAAACCCCAAAAACTTTAACCTTAGACTGTCTGCTATTGACCTCACCCCTTTCCTAAGAGGTCTGTAGGGGGAGTGCATAAGCGCACCAACGTGCCTACCGTCCCTGTCCTATTGTTTCTTTTATTTTTCTTATCTGTACCCATTTCACGTATTCATAACTATGTATATACTTATACCTGTTATCTTGTAAGCGATTAAGAAATCAAATATATAATAAATAAGTACCAAGGACCCTACAGTCCTCCTCCTCCTCCTCCTCCTCCATGCCACCTCCCCCCTTTCTAGCACTAATGATGTTCCTTAGTTCGGGTCATGAAACATCTGTGAGAAAAGCACCAAGTTTGGAGAGCACCAAGGACCCTTCAGTTCAGCCCTGAGCTACAAATATTATTTTCTATTCAGTCTAGAACAGCATATAAGCACAGAGCAACCCCCCAGTTCTAGCCACTGGTGATGTTCCTTAGTTCGGGTCATGAAACATCTGCAAGAAAACCACCCAGCTCAGAGAGCACCGAGGATCCCGCATTTCAACCCCAGCTACAAATATTCTCCTTTATTGATCAAGGACAGCTGAGCTTTCCCTTTCCTGGATCTGTGCAATTGGAGCCCCCTGCCCCCCCCCCACCCCGCCCTTGGGCTGTTCTGGGTCAGCGGGGGAGGGGGCTGGCCTCAAGCCCCCTCCTGCCTCGGGAAGCCGTTCCTAGCATCCGTCTGCCCTTCGCCTGCCCGTCACTCCCAGGCACGGGTCCAGGTCCGTTCTCTCCAGGACGGGTGCCGGAAAGGACTTGCCCCCCCTTCCAGCTGAGCCTTTTGCCCAGGGATAAAGTTTCCCCCTCGGCCGCTTTCCCTGCAGGCTAAATAAACCCACTGCCCTCTTTAAAAACCTCTCCAGCGTCCCTTTCCCTCAGTGAGGCAAGGTTTTTCTGAATCATCGGGATGGGGATCTAGAAGAACAGGCCGTCCTCGACTTATGACCACCATTCAGCCCAATGTTTCCGTTGTTCAGTGAGAGACCTTTGTTAACTGAGCTTTTGCTCTGTTTTACGACCTTTCTTGGCACGGTTGCTAAGTGAATCACTGCCATTGTTACATTAGTAACCCTGTCGTTAAATGAATCTGGCTTCCCCCATGGACTTTGCTTGTCAGGAGGTCGCAAAAGGGAATCCCGTGACCATCATAACTATGAGTCAGTTGCCAAGCCTCTGAATGCGGATCATGTGTCCATGGGGGATGTTGCAATGGCCATAAGTGTGAAAAAGGACCCTAAGTCCCTTTTTGTCACTGCTGTTGTAACTTTGAACGGTCACTAAAGGAAGCGTTGTTAAGCAGAGGACTCTAGGTAGATGCAACAGACAAAGGGAGGCCTGAGTAACGCAGGCGCCGCTTCCCCTTTCCAGAAAATAATGCAAAGGCTGCAGCCTAAAATGGCCTTTTCTTTTTCTGGGCAGGGACACCCCTCACTCTTCCTGCAGGGGTCGGATTCTACTGGTTCAGACCGGTTCAGCCGAACCGGATGTTAAGTTTCCATCTGGGTTGCCGAATCGGCATTTCAACCGACTGGCTGACCCTGCCTACCCCGCAGCCTCCAGGGAGTCTCTACGCAGCCCATTTCCCATGCAGGTAAGTGCTGGGTCAGCGCAGGAGGCTCTGGGAGGGGGAAAAACGGGCCTTCTGGAAGTCTGGAAATGGGCCTATTTCTGGCTTCCGGTGGGCCTCCAGACCCCGGGGGAGGCTGAAGAATGGCCCTGGCCTCCCCCAGGCCTCTGGGAGGTGGAAAATGCCCCCCCCAGGCCTCTGGAGGCCCGCCGGAAGCCAAAAACAGGCCCGTTTCTGGACTTCCAGTACTTCCGGGAGTTCTGGTAGGCCACGCCCATCATGGCCACGCCCTTCCAGCAACCGGGCAGTGAACCAGTTCCTAGGGGTTTTTGAATCCCACCTGTCTTGCTCCCTTTGCCAGCAGCTTATTGCACACCTGTGTCTGGTTGGCCCATTGCACAGGGGCAGATAGGAAAAGCCCTCCAGAGGGTGAACGCCATTGCCCAGAGGATCCTGGGTTGCCCTCTCCCCTCTTTGGAAGAGCTTTATAGCTCCCGCTTCCTTAAGAAAGTTCAAAACATTCTCAAAGATCCCTCTCATCCTGGGAACCCTTTTTTTTTTTTTGAACTATGACCATCTGGCAGACGGTACAAGATAATAATAAAAAACAAGGACAAATAGGCTGAAAAACAGCTTCTCTCCCAGGGCAGGAGCTCTTTTGAATCCTGCTGTGTAGTGCAATATTCATGCCATATCAGGATGTAATGTACACTGAAGATGGGCACTTAATGTCATTGTACAAGGTGCAAAGGCAATAAAGTTAACTAAGTCCTGTTTCGGGATGGAGCGAGGAGATGAGGTTGAGAAGGGGAGGAGCAGATGCCAGGAAAACATCTGCTCGGTTCAGAAAGTGGGGGCTCTCTTCCGCCTCTAAATCCTTGGGAAATGTCAGATGATCAAGATTCCATGATGGGTAGTCCTCAAATTACAACAGTTCTTTCAGTGACCGTTCAAAAGCTATAACGGCACCGAAAAAGGTGACTTACATGACCATTTTTCACACTTATGACCGTTGCAGCACCTCCAGGGTCACGTGATCAAAATGCTTGGCAACTGGCATGTACTTATGACGGTTGCAGTGTCCCAGGGTCACGTGATCCCCTTGTGCAACCTTCTGACAAGCCAAGTCAACAGGGAAGGCAGATTCGCTTAAAAGCCGCGTTATTAACTTAACAACTGGAGTGATTCACTTAAGGACGGTGGCAAGAAAGGTTGCAAAAGGGGACAATAATCACTTCACAACTCTCTTGCTTAGCAGCATAAATTTTTGCCTCAATATAGCAATAGCAAGAGCACTTAGACTTGTATACCGCTTCATGGCGCTTTGCAGCCCTCTCTAAGCGCTGTACAGAGTCAGCCTCTTGCCCCCAACAATCTGGGTCCTTCTTTGACCCACCTCGGAAGGAGGGAAGGGTGGGTCAACCTTTAGGAAGGAAGGAAGGAAGGAAGGAAGGAAGGGAGGGAGGGAGGGAGGGAGGAAGGAAGGAAGGAAGGAAGGAAGGAAGGAAGGAAGGAAGGAAGGAAGGAAGGAAGGAAGGAAGGAAGGAAGGAAGGGCAATAGCACTTAGAGTTATATACCACTTCACAGAGCTTTCCAGCCATCTCTTAACAATTTACTGAGCCAACCTCTTGCCCTCTCCAACAATCTGGGTCCTCATTTTACCCACCTCGGAAAGACAGAAGGCTGAGTCAACCTTTAGGAGGAAGGAAAGAAGGAAGGAAGGAAGGAAGGAAGGAAGGAAGGAAGGAAGGAAGGAAGGAAGGAAGGAAGGAAGGAAGGAAGGAAGGAAAATCCAACCAGTGAAGAAGGAAGGAAAGAGAGAGGGAGGAGGGAGGGAGGGAGGGAGGAGGGAGGGAGGGAGGGAGGGGAAAGAGAAAAGAAAGAAAGAAAGAAAGGGAAATAGAGAAAGAAAGAAATAGCAAGAGCCCTTAGACTTGTATACCGCTTCACGGCGCTTTGCAGCCCTCTCTAAGCGCTGTACAGAGTCAGCCTCTTGCCCTCAACAATTTTGGTCCTCATTTTACCCACCTCGGAAGGAGGGAAGGCTGAGTCAACCTTAGGAAGGAAGGAACGGAGGGAGGGAGGGAGGAAGGGAGGGAGGGAGGAAGGAAGGACAACAATCTGGGTCCTCATTTGACCCACCTGGGAAGGATGAAAGGCTGAGTCAACCTGGAGCCTGGTGGGATTCGAACTGCCAAATTGCAGGCAGCTGGCTGCAGCAGAAGTAGCTTGCAGTACTGCACTCTAAGCCCTGAGCTACAGAGGATCCTTAAAAAATATGTTTGTTAGTCAAGGACTACCTGTAATTAGTACATCCTACAACAATCGTTCCTTTTTTTTAATGCAACCTATTTCAAAGAGCTGAGAAATTACAAGGTCTTTTTTTTCCTTAAGAGCAGAACTAAGCTGGGTATAACTAAGGCAATTCTGTACCTGAGCACTTGACTTGCAAAACGCAAATTGGAATGCAAATGATTTGCAATTTGCAAAATGAAAATGTCAGTCTATTTTTCCAACAGAGATAGCTTCCTTAATGTACTTTCTGACTTCTGAAATGTTAGCTAACGTCCCCTGAATTTTAAAGTACAAAATGTACCCCTCCTCACTGCTTCCTCTAAACCAGAGGTCTCCAACCTTGGCAACTTTAAGACTTGTGGACTTCAACTCCCAGAATTCTCCAGCCAGCATAGCTGGCTGGAGAATTCTGGGAGTTGAAATCCACAAGTCTTAAAGTTGCCAAGGTTGGAGACCTCTGCTCTAAACCCATTAATCAAAACCTTGGAGACAGAGGATCTGGTCCTAGCAAATCCCTGAAGGAGAACCCCCTCTTTGGCACAAAAGGAGAACAATCTGCAGCAAACCCCCCCCCCCCACTTCTCTGGTCTCCCCTCCAGACCCCATTCAACCGCAGGAGGGGCAGGGTGGGGGCAGCATTAGCCTTGAAGAAAGATTGCAATCTGGGTAAACAGAAGGTGCAGCCGAGGTGCCATAAACGCCCGTTGCTCTCTTGTGTGAAATGTCACAGACAGCTCAGCAGTTTTTAAATATCTGAGAACATCTTGTTTCAGGCAGAAATGGTCCCAGCCTGCAGAAGGCAGGGAGGGCAGAAAATCCGGACCATTTTTATGAGTTCTGCAGGCTTCCCCAATGCATCAGAGGGAAAAGCTTGCACAGGAGAGTCCATTTAAGCATGGTATATAAAATCTGATTTAAGCATGGTATATAAAATCACACATTGCAATGTCCTACCTGTCAATGAATACTTCAGCTTCAACCATAACAACACAAGAGCACACAATAGATACAAACTCAAAGTAAACCGCACCAAACTTGATTGCAGGAAATACGACTTCAGCAATAGAGTGGTCAATGTCTGGAATCCTCTACCCGACTCTGTAGTCTCTTCCCCAAACCCCAAAAACTTTAACCTTAGACTGTCTACCATTGACCTCACCCCTTTCCTAAGAGGTCTGTAGGGGGCGTGCATAAGCGCACCAACGTGCCTACCGTCCCTGTCCTATTGTTTCTCTTATTCTTTTATTTTTCTTATATGTACCCATTTCATGTATTCACAACTATGTATACACTTATACTTATTATCTTGTAAACAATTGGCAAATCAAATAAATAAAAATAAATAAAATAAAATTTGGAAAACAAGCAACAACCAAGTATTGCTCATATGGTTTGCGTACAAGAAATCGTCTTTTTCCCCCTCCAGAAATGCAAGATGTTTTGTGGGACAGATGATCTATAAGAGGTCTGGGGAGATCTACCAGATTAGTGTTTTCATTCATCAAAGATGCTGCTAGGTGTTGGGAGTCGGGAGGCCTAGAGGTTGGGTAGATGAATCAATAAAACCATTGCAAAGATAGGAAGAAAGGCAGCATTTCAGAAGAAGCGACCTACAAAAGCCATTTCTTTTGACTTATTAGCACAAAAACAGGTAGTCCTTGACTTATGACAACAACGGAGCCCCCAACATTTCCGTCGCTAAGTGAGACGGCTGTTAAGTGAGTTTTACCCTAATTTACAGCCTTTCTCACTGCAGTTGTTCAGTGGATCACTGCTGTGGTGAAGTCAGTAACCCGGTTGTTAAGCGAATCCAGCTTCCCCATTGACTTGTCAGAAGGTTGCAAAAGGGGATCACTGCAACCGTCACAAGTATGAGTCGGTTGCCAAGCTTCTGAATTTGGATCATGTGACCATGGGGAGGCTGCAGCCGTCGTAAGTATGAAAAAAGGTCATGAGTCCACATTTTTTTCAGTGCTGTTGTTAACTACAAATACTTATGAAATGAATGGTTGTAAGTCAAGGACCGACTTCATATTTTTATGGCCTCCCCTTGAGGAAGTCCATTCAATGGGCCCTTTGGGATTGGGCTTAAATGGCTGCCTTGGGACACCCTTGAAGCCTTCTTGACACAACCTGGTTTGGCTGCTGCCTCTTTTGGAGCCATGCAGAGAGGGGGGCAAGGGGGGGGAGAAGGGACCAGAGAACCACTTGTCTGAAGGGTCTCCTGCTTGAGCAGAGGGTTGGACTAGAAGACCTCCGAGGTCCCTTCCAATTCCGTTATTCTGTTGATCAGTGGAATAACTTGCATCCAGAAACTGCAGCCGCTCCAATACTGGAGTTTTTAAATAAAAGACTGGACAGCCACTTGTATGACATGGTGTATAGGGTGTCCTATTTGGTCCAGGGGGTTGGACTGCAGGACCTCCAAGGTTAGAATAGAACAACAGAGTGGGAAGGGACCTTGGAGGTCTTCTAGTCCAACCCCCTGCTCAAGCAGGAAACCCTAGATATCCTTTCAGACAAATGGCTGTCCAATCTCTTCTTAAAACCCTCCAGTGATGGAGCACCCGCAACTTCCGGAGGCCAGCAGTTCCACTGGTGAATTGTCCTCACTGTTTGTTACGAAAGTTTCTCCTTAGTTCCAGGTTGCTTCTCCCCTTGACGAGTTTCCACTTGTGGCTTCTCCTTCTCCCTTCCTATTTTCTTACTCTTTTATTCTGTGAAGCAGTGGAACGACTTGCCTTCAGAAATCGTGGGGGCTTCACCCCTGGGGGGGGGGGCTTTAAGAAGAGCCTGGACAGCCACTTGTGTGGAATGGTAGATGGTCTCCTGCTTGAGCAGGAGGTTGGACTAGAAGACCTCCGGGGTCCCTTTCCACTCTGTCCTTCTGCATTCGGTGAGGGTTTGCCATGACATTTGCAGCTGTGCCAGGGAAAGGATGCCAAGGGCACCTTCCTCGACCTGTCCCGTCTCCCCACCTGCCTGCACCCACAGCCCTCACCCCCCCCCCCCGCCCAGGGAAGGGTTCTTCAGCCGGCCTCGTCCCTCGCTTGAAGGACACTCCCGCGAAGGACAGCCAGGCGGCAGATGGGCCGTAAATCACGGGATGGGGGAGGCTTCCCATAAGGCCGTGGGCCCCCACAGGGGCCGCTTGCAAGAGGACTCAGGTTCCGCAGTGGGGGAGGGGGAGGCCGGGTGGGAGGGAGGGGGCAGTGCGGATGCAGGCTGAGTCACCCTCTCTGCCTTGATTCATTCATGCCTTGATTCATTCATGCTCCAAGGAAGAAGCTCCAAACAGCCCCCCCTCCTTCAGCTGGTCTTTGGGGTCGGGGGGGGGGGCTGTTCATGCAACCCCTGTAACCCCTCCCCCAGATTTTCTCCTGATTGGGAAAGCCCCCCACCCCCAGGCAGCCACCCCTTCGAAGAAAAGAGGCTCTCTGCCCAAGAGACCCCACCTCTCTCCACCCTTGGATGGCCCCCCCACCCCGTTCTTCAAGTCACCCTTCTAGTTGCTTCTGCCAGTCACCCCAAATCCCACCAGACAGACCCCTCCCCCTTCTGCCCTGCAGCCCCCCCTCCCCTCGTAAGTGCCCACCAGCTCCATGTCTGTCTGCACCCCCCAAAGAGGAGAGTGAGACTGGCTGCCAAATTTACTCCTGCAGGATAAAAGACCCCAGACTCTGCATTGAATTAACAGAATAACAAGAGCTGGAAGGGACCTCGGAGGTCTTCTAGTCCAACCCCCCAGTTCAAGCGGGAGACCTGAATCGACTACTTTATTTGGCCAGTTGGGAAAAGACACACCACAGAATAGAATTCTTTATAGAAGAGAATATTCTTTATCGGCCGAGGGTGATTGGACACACAAGGAATTTGTCTTTGGTGCAAATGCTCTCCGTGTACATGAAGAAAAAAAATAAAAGACATTCGTCAAGAATCATAAGATGCAACACTTAGTGATAGTCATAGGTTACTAATAAGCAGTCAAATCATACCAGAGAACAAATAAAACAATATAAACTGTGAAGATACAAGCAACACAGTTATAGTCATAAGTGGAAAGGAGATAAATACTAGGAAGGACGAGAAGAATAATAGTCAGACAGTCTTAGTTAACTTGTCTCGGGTGCAGAAGCTCTCAGGGAACGTGCAAAATTATAATCATAATTGTCATAATATGTGCATAGCAAGCCCCAGGGAAGGACCCAACGGCCTCAAGATATAATGGACTGACTACAACTCCCATCATCCCTGCAGGGCCACGTCTGCAAAGGCAGATTGCAGGAAGCGCTCGATGCTCCACATTGCCCAAACTTTAAACCAGCTGGAATTCGCTGGCCAAACTCCAGCAAGAGGCCAAAAATCCCTGCCTTCTTTGGGGAAAACCCGCCCATGTGCTGAACGGCATCCCTGAGAGGGGCTGGACTAAAGGCCGGTGTGGGGCGAGAGAAACGGAGGTGGCGGGTGAAAAGCACAAGGTGTGACAGCACAGAAGCCCGCCTGGCAGGCCCCTTGGATGATTGAAGACAGGGGTGTCCAACCTTGGCAACTTTAAGACTTGTGGACTTCAACTCCCAGAATTCCTCAGCCAGCAAAGCTGGCTGAGGAATTCTGGGAGTTGAAGTCCACAAGTCTTAAAGTTGCCAAGGTTGGACACCCCTGATTTAAGACTTCCTGAATATTCAGGAAACAGCCGCATGCGCCAGACTCCTTGCATTTCTCTCCGGTTGGGTCCCCAAAAGAGCAGGGAGTCCAGTTCGTTTCTAGAAAGCAGCAACGATTATTTATTTTATTCATCAAATTTATTGGCCGTCCATCTCACCGAGGGGCAAGCCTGGGCAGCGTACAATTTTTTTAAAAAAAATAAATAAAATAAAACTCTATTGATAAAATAGTGCAAATAAATAAAAATGCAAAATGTACTAGCTTAAAGCAGGGCTCTCCACTCTCCAACCTTGGCCACTTTAAGACTTGGGGACTCCAACTCCCAGAATTCCTCAGCCAAGCGAAGACTTGTGGGCTTCAACTCCCAGAATGCCATAGTCGGAAGTCCACGAGTCTTTGCTGGCTGAGGAATTCTGGGAGTTGGAGTCCCCACGTCTTAAAGCGGCCAAGGTTGGAGACCCCCTGAGCTAAAGGATGAGCAGTATTAATTTATCAGCCATGCCCCAACCTAAAGACCCTCCTTTGGAGCCCTAAGACCACTGGAAAAACCAGGTCTTTATCCTCTTGCCCCCTCCTCCCCATCCACTTAAGTACAGCCCCCTCCCCTCAAATCTGGCTTCCTTGGCGAGGAGGGGGCTGCAGGCTGAAGTCACAAAGAGCCAAGATAGGGGAGCCCTCCATGTTACGATGCACCTGAAAATCAGGGAGGGGGGCTTCAATCACAGGGTTGGGGTCACTACCTTGATGTCTTTGAGCCACCCACCCCCCAAAAAATTCTTAGAAAGCTCCCCACGAGAGCAGGATGAAGGCGACCACCTCCTGTTCGCCCCCCGTTCTCCTGGGCATAGTAAGCTGCCTCCCAGTACCAAGGCTGCCCAACACGTACAGTAGTCCTTGACTTACAACAGTTCGTTTAGTGACCATTCAAACTTACAACCTCACTGGAAAAACGGTGATTTACAGACATTTTTCACGCTTAAAACAATCGTAGTTTCCCCGCCGTCATGCGATCAAAATTCAGACGTCCGGCCACTGACTCGTACTTAGGATGGTTGTGACATCCCTGGGGTCACGTGATGCCCCTTTGCGACCTTCCGTCAAGCCAAGTCCATTGGGGGGGGGAGCAGCCAGATTCACTTAATGACCGTGTGGCTAACTTAACAGCGGCAGTGGTTGACTTAACAACGGTGGCAAGAAAAGTCGTAAAATGGGGGAAAAGAGTCATTTGACAGATTTCTCACTTAACAACATACATGTCAGGCTCAATTGTGGTCGTACGTCGAGGACTACCTGTAGAAACCCCTTCGTTACATTCTCCCTACCTGCTCTGAATGCTTCCTAGATATTTGCCAGACTTTGCAGCAGGAACGGAAAACACACCTGTGCCGTTTGAATCATGGAGTGTGTCCTTTGCACCTCTTATCACTGTCTGGTTTGGTCCTGCGACCCAACAGGACAGACACAGACTCCAGAGAGGAATTAGGACTGCAGAAAAAACCATGGCTACCCACCTGCCTTCCATGGAGGACCTGTATATCCTGCACGAGTCAAAAAGAGGGCTGTGAAAATATCTACAGACCCCTCACATCCTGGACATGCACTGTTTCAACTCCTGCCCTCAAAACGATGCTATAAAGCTCTGCACACCAGAACAACTAGACACAAGGACAGTTTGTTCCCGAACGCCATCACTCTGCTAAACAAATACACTGTTCAACTATTTACAAAGTCTGCACTACTATTACTATTAATCTTCTCATCAGTCCTTATCACCCATCCCCTCCCACTTGTGACTGTATGACTGCAACTTTGTCGCTTGTATCCTTACGATTTATATGGACTGTTTCCTAGTATGATTTGATTGCTTATTGTACCCTATGACTATCATTAAATGTTGCGCCTGATGATTCTTGATGAATGTATCTTTTCTTTTATGGACACTGAGAGCATTTGCACCGAAGACAAATTCCTTGTGTGTCCAATCACACTTGGCCAATAAAGAATTCTGTTCTGTTCTGTTCTGTTCTGTCCTGTTTGTCCTATCCTATCCTATTCTAAGGTTCAGACCTGCGTTTATACTCGTCCCAGAGTTTAGAGCAGTGGTGGGATTCAAATAATGTAAGAACCGGTTCGCTGTCCTAAAGATTTCTTCCAACAACCAGTTCGCCAAACTGCTCAGAAAGTTAACAACCGGTTCGTGTGAACCGGTGCGAATTGGATGAATTCCACCACTGGTTTAGGGTTCCTGTGACGCAGAACGAGAGACCTAGAAATCGCCTGGTTTGCATCCCTGCCTCTTGCAACCCGACCCAGGCTATCCTCGACTTATGACCCCAGTTGAAGCCCAAAAGTCCATTGTGAAGTGAGACAGTGGTGGGTTTTGCCCCAGGTTATCGCCCGTCTCGTCTTGTTAAGCGAATCACTGCAGGTGACGGGTTAGTCACACCGTTAAGTGAGTCACACCATTGTTAAGTGAATCTGGCTTCCCCGTAGATTTTGTTTGTCAGAAGGTCGCAAAAGGGGGCTCGTGTGACCCTGGGACCACCGCGACCATCTTAAATGTGAGTTGCCAAGCATCCGAAGGTACATCACATGACCATGGGGAAGCTGCAATGGTCATGAGTGTGGGAAATGGTCATAAGTCCCTCCACTTTAAGACTGGCTGGAGCATTCTGGGAGTTGAAGTCCACAACTCTTCAAGTGCCCAAGGTTGGAGACCCAAGAGAACATTCTTGAATGCAGAACTGGGCATTCCTGGTTGGGTCATTGTGCCACATACACCCTCGGCATTAAAGACTCTATGGGGCTGAAGGAGGCCTCAATCCCCAGGCCAACGGTCCCCCGTGTGCGCATGGCATCACCTGGTGCCCAGGACTGGCTGTGCGCCACACAAGCTGGCAAGGGAAGGCCTCCACCTTTCTTTGTGAAATCCCTGCCAGGGGGGCATCCTCCAGACACACCCATCTCAGGGGTGAAAGAACACCTTGTCCCCAATCTGGGCACCAGCAGCTCTCCGCTGGCCAAGACTTCAAAAGCCTTCGTGGAGAATCTGCAGCCCAGCACTCGCCCACTAAAAAAATCACTAACACACATGCATCAAAACAAGCACATAAAAATGTACCCTGTAAAAAAAGATGGGGGGGAACTGGCAAGAGAGGATAAACTTCACCCCACCCTAATTCGCCCCACCCATGAATTTAACTCACTCAAGCCCCAGCTTGGGAAAAAAGCCAAATTTCCCTTAATTTGCAGAACTCCGGCCGTGACGATGGGACTTTATCTGGTCTCAGGGTGGCTGTTTCAACAGGCGGATTTCCCAGGTGTTGCCAGGTAGCCCTTGGCTCACAACTATTCGTTGAGTGACCTTTCAGAATATCAGAGTTGGAAGGGACCTTGTAGGTCATCTATCCCAACCCCCCCCATGCCCAAGTTGGAGCCCTTCCACCATTTCTGACCGATGACAGTCCAGCCTCTTCTTGAAAGCCTCCAGGGATGAAGCTCCCACAACTTCCAAAGGCAACACCTGTTCCGGTGGTCCATTTCGAAGTTAAGAAAGCACCGAAAAAGTGACTTATGGCTAATTTTCAAACTTACGACCGCTGCAACATGATCTGGGGGGGGTCACGTGATCTCCTCTTGCAACTTTTTGACAGGTGAAATCCACGGGGAAGCCAAATTCACTAAACAACCATGTTACTAACGGAAACAACTGCAGTGATTTATTTAACAGTGGCAAGAAACATTGTAAAAATGGAGTAAAATTTACTTAACAATTGTCTGGTTTAGCAATGGACATTTGGAGACGAAGTCCAGTCGTAACCTGAGGACTCCCTGTAATCAGTTGGGCGTGGAGTTTGGCCGGCCTACCGGATCTGGCGGGGTGGGCAGCAAACACCAGCGAGGATTTCTCTGCCCCATGCTCATATTTAGTCCTTGGGAGTTTGAAACTTCCTTTCGCAGGTAAGCAATTGGTCCCCGCAAGCCAGCAATTCCATGAGATGTTACCGAATAACCCAGTTGGAAGGCACCTTGGAGGTCTTCTAGTCCAGCCCCCCTTGCTCAAACAGGAGAGCCTGTTCCATTCTGGACAAATGGCTGGGTATAGAGTGTGGGTGTCCTACAGAAAGCCAGTGGACCCCATAAGCACACCCAGACCACCCCAAAAGACCAGAGTTGAGTTTAGAATGAAGACCTTGGAGGTCTTCTAGTCCAGCCCCCCCCCCCCCACCTCAAGCAGGAGAACCTACCCTCCCAGAGGGCTGCAGAGTGAGAACTTCTTCCCTGCCACCCCGGAGTTGGCAACCTGGCACCGTCTACCCCAGAGCCAGGACGGCAGCTGGCACAGCCGGAAGAGCCGCTCCTTGAAAACCAAGCCCGCAACCCACAATCCCACTTTCGGGCGCTTGCCAAGACCGGCTGCCGCCTCCCGCCCTGAATCTCCCCTCCCCTGCCAGACCCCCCGCCCACCTTCAGCCGGCCCCTCCCGGCGCCCCTTGGCGCGAAGACCCCCCAGACCTGCCTACGACCCTTGCGGACCCCGAGAGGGTCTCCCAGCCCCCTTCTGCCTCCCCCCCGGTTCTCCGAGCAGCGGCTTCCTGGGCCTGAGTCACGCTCCCCCTCCCCAAAACCACCTCGCCCCCCACCCACCCCTCCACCACCCCGTCCCGGAGAGCCCGGCCGACCCTCCGGCACAAAGCGGGGCGGCGGGGGCTGCCGGGAGAGCCGCCGGGCTGGGCGGGGGAGGCGGGCAGGCGAGCGGAGCCCCGGCGGGAGATCCCCGCGCCCAAGTCCCGCAACATCCTTGCCCGGCTCGGGGAGGGAGAAGCGAGGCCCCCGCGGGCCGCTCCAGCCCCGCCGCCAGCGCTTCCCACGGCTCCTCCTCCGGCTCCTCCGCCCGCCGCCTCCCGGCAGCCCCCAGCCCGGCCGGACCGCTCCCGCCGTCCCTGCCAGGCTGGCGCTGCTCCGGGCCAGGCGGGCCGAAAGTTGCTGCCTTACCTCCGGGCCGGGCGAAGCGGGCGAGGCTGTCCGGCGAGCGCAGGAGCCGAGGCGGCGCTTGGGGCGGGGGAGAGGCGGCTGCCCGGCGCTGCTTTGCGCCCCCGCCCGGCCGATCCGGCTCCGCCGGGGGAAAGGCTCGCCCGGCTCCTCTGCCCCGCCGGAGACGGGAAAACGAAAGCGGCCCGCCGAGAGTCCCGAAGCGAGAAGCGCCCCTCCCTCCTGGCCCCACTTTTCTGGGGAGGGTCTCGGAAGCGGGGGGCAGCCTGAGTCCCCCGACCCCCTCCCTCCCTCCGCTGTCCCGGAGCAGCGACGCCGCCCCCCTCCCGGCCCCTCTGCAGCCCCCCCCTCTTTCGGCCACCAGGGCGATTCTGCCGGGCCGAGACCCCCGAGACCCCCGCCCCGCACTGGGCTGCCGGCGGATAAATGCAATGAACAAGCGTCTCAATCTCCGCCTGGCTGTCCTAAGGCTCCCCGGGCGCAGAGATTGGAAAGCAGAGCAAAGGGAGCCGCCTGAAACGAGCTTTAAAGAAGAAAATGTATGTTTTTTTCCCCAGCTTCTTGACCCCGGGGCACCCAGCCACCCTCCACAATTCCCATGCCTCCTTCCACAGCCGAAAGAGGCTCTGAGAACATGCATGGTTTTCTCCTCCTCCTCCCCCTCCCCATCATTTGAGCCATTGTCCACCCACTGCAGGATGAAGGCCTCTTCCACCTGTTTCCAACCCACACAGTCCTGAGCGTCCTTTGGCCAGCTGGGTCCGCCCTACTTGGCTGATGTCTCCCATCCAGCCTGCTTAGGTCTCTTTCGTGGATGCTTTCGATCCAGTGGGATCCATTCCGCCACCAGTTCTCCTTGCTAGGTGACCAGACCGTTTCTATTTCAATTCTTTCACTCTCTTGATGATACTTTCATTTGTTCTCTAATCCAGTGGCCCCCAACCTTTTTTGTACCACAGCCCGGTACCAGCATCACAAAATGATCCACGGCCCAGTACCGGCATCAGCACGCATGACCAAGGCAAGGCGAGCCGAGCGACCGGCCAGCCAGCCATCCCCCGCTTCTCCCCGCCACCTTCAACTCCTCCTTTGTACCTTCTCGCGGTCGATGGGCTTTTCGGGCTCTTTCTTAATCTCCTCCTGAGTAACGCGAGACTCCACCGCCATCGGGACGGCTCTTCGTTCGAAGCCACACACCCCTTCGACGAAACTAAGGCGCGAGGATTCCTTCAGCACCCAAACGCCGCTTTCCAACCGACGACCGACAAGCTCACCCGGAAGCACTTTCTCAAGCGCCATCGAAACAAGATGGCGGCGCCCAAGCAAAATAGGCGGCCCGGTACAAAATGATCCACGGACCGGTACCGGTCCGGGGCCCGGTGGTTGGGGACCACTGCTCTAATCCACCTGCGGGTTTTCCTATCTTCTCTTGTGATGCCGAGCGTGTATTTTTCCATGGCTCTTTGTGCCACTTTCCGTGGCTTTTGTGTCGATTGTGAGGTTAATGTCTCTGTTTCACCGACATACGTTAGAGCAGGTAACACACATGGATGGAAAACTTTTCTCTTCAGCCACAGGGAGAGGCTGCTCTGGAAAATGACGCTTAGCTTGCCAAATGCCTGTCAGCCACATTTAACACACCGTTCAATTTCCTTTAGTGTTTCTTTCATCTTCCGTCGAGATCCCTTGGCCAAGATGTATAAACAGTGGTCTATGCATGGTTTTTATAATTCCAGATGAGATGGAATTGCTGGTCCTGCTCAAACTCTGCCTCTCCTAAAGATCCTAAGTTTGCAAGGGCCTGCAGGGTCTGAGCCGCCCCTTTCGGCCTGGGCATCGTCTCCCTTGTACGTATTGGCAGGCGAATATTATGGGTAAGTTGCATCCAGCAGGCAGCCTCCCAGGGGCCTTGAGGCAGCATCGGTCCCGCTCTTTGGGTCAACATGTCTTCCCTGCTGTTTTCAGGTAGGAGCTACAGGTGACCACCACAATTGAGCCCAAAATTTCTGCTGCTCACTGAGACAGTTGCTAAGTGAGTTTTGCCCCAGGTTACAATATTTCTTGATATTGTTGTTAGGAAGATGTGCGGTTGTTAAGTGAATCCTTTATTTTATATTTATTAAATTTTATTATATTTTTATTAAATTTTATTTCATATATTTAATGTATTAAATTAAATGTAGTATGCTGTTGATCTCCCCTACAAGGTGACATTGGATGATCACGGATTGGTTAAACTTGTTCAGCAAATTTGTGCTCATTCAGCAAATAAGGGCCATTGCAACTTCGAACGGCCACTAAATAAACGTTAAACCAGTCCCACTGTCGTTAAGTGAACTCGGCTTCCCCATCGACTTTGCTTATCAAAGGTTGCAAAAAGGGGTTGATGTGACTCTGCAATCGTCATAAATATGAACTGGTTGCCCAACGTCCAAATTTTGATCATGTGGTCATAAGTGTGAAAAATGGCCACTTTTTTTCAGTGTTGTTGTATGCTGGCTGGAGCATTCTGGGAGTTGAAGTCCACAACTCTTAAAGCGCCCAAGGCTGGAGACTGAAGAGAACATTCTTAAACGCAGCCCTGGGCATTCCTGGTTGGGTCATTGTGCCACCCCCCCCACCCCCGCATTAAAGATTGGGGCTGAAGGAGGCCCCAATCCCCAGGCCAACAACCCCCCGAGTGCGCAGGGCATCATCTGCTGCCCAGGCCTGGCTGTGTGCCAGACAAGCTGGCATGGGAAGGCCCCACCTTGGGCACCCGTGACTCATAGGATTCTTTGCAAAATCCTTGCCAGGCGGGCATCCTCCAGACACACCCATCTCAGGGGTGAAAGAACACCTTGTCCCCAATCAGATCATCAGAGTTGGAAGGGACCTTGTAGGTCATCTAGTCCAACCACCCAAGCGGGAGACCCTATACCATTTCTGACAGACAATCCGGGCACCAGCAGCTCTTCACAAGCCTTCCCTTCACCTGCGACTGAAATCATTTTCCCCCCCGGTGCTGTTGTAACTTGGAGCGGTCACTAAATGAAAGGCTGCCAATTGAAGACTAGCTGAATTGACATTCCCAAGTTTTTTGATCGGTTTAAAAGCGGGGAAGGCCCACCCGGATCCTCCCAGATATCCATTTCCTTTTAGACCGGAAGGAGCTCCCGGGGAAGGGAAGGGCTCTTGAACCCTGCAAAACCAGTGGTGGGATTCGAGATTTTGGTGGGCGTAGCAGGGGGAGGATATACTGCAAAATCCCCCTTCCCTCCCCAGCCCACTAACCTGCTTTACAGCTCCGTTCTCCTCTGCAGGGCAACCGAAGGAGACCCAGCCGATCAGCTGGGACTCGATGGGAGGCAGAGAATAGATGGGGTTGGCGGGGCCAGTCAGAGGTGGGATTTATGCTGGTTCTCCCAACTCCTCCAAGTTTCCACTCCCGCTGCTCCAGAACTGGTCAGAACCGGCTGAATGCCACCTCTGTGCCAAACAGGGCAAGTGAATTATCTTTGCAGGAAACAAACCTGCTGACTTTTCAGACTCGGCCTCTCCTCCAAATCTTGTCTGCCGTCTGAAGTTCATGTGCCTGATGTCCCCTGCAACGTGCAGACTTTGCAGAGGAAGCCTTTAGAGATCCTCATTGGAAAAATTATCTATCTATCTATCTATCTATCTATCTATCTATCTATCTATCTATCTATCTATCTATCTATCTCTATCTCTATCTCTACCTCTACCTCTACCTCTATCTATATATCTCTATTTCTCTATATATCTATATATCTATACATCTATCTATCTATCTATCTATCTATCTATCTATCTATCTATCTATCTATCTATCTATCTATCATCTATCTATCTATCTATATATAGTCTATATATCTCTATCTCTATCTCTATCTCTATCTCTATCTCTATCTATCTATCTATCTATCTATCTATCTATCTATCTATCTATCTATCTATCTATCTATCTATATCCCCTTTTCTACCCCTTTCCCAACATCCCGCATTGCGGAGGGAGGAGGGGAGCTTGTGAGAAGCGCAGGGGCAGCTGATGAAAGGCCAGAAGGGGGAAGGGCCGAGCCCATCATTCCATTCACACGGCAGGGAGGCTTGGGGAGGGGGTTCCTACTATTAACAGATCATCAGAGTTGGAAGGGACCTTGGGGATCATCTAGTCCAACCCGCCCTCTGACCCAAGCAGGAGACCCTACACCATTTCTGACAGAGGGCAGTCCAGTCTCTTCTTGAAAGCCTCCAGGGATGAAGCTCCCACAACTTCCGAAGGCAACTTCTGTTCCATGGGTTGATTGTTCTCCCTGTCAGAAAGTTTCTCCTTATTTCCAGGTTGAATCTCTCCTTGATCAGTTTCCATCCATTGTTCCTTATCTGGCCTTCGGGAACTTTAGAAAATAGCTTGACCCCCTTCTCCTCTCTGTGGCAGCCCCTCCAATATTGGAAGGCTGCTCTCCTGTCTCCCCTGGTCCTTCTCTTCCCTAGACCAGCCAGGCCCAGTTCCTGCAACTGTTCTTCATATATTTTAGCCTCTAGTCCCCTCATCATCCTGATTGCTCCTCTCTGCACTTTTTCTAGAGACTGAACATCTTTTTAGTAGCCTGGTGACCAAAACTGGATGCAGGACTCTAGGTGTGGCCTTACTAGCGATTTAATCCTGCCTCGGACACCAGTTCAGTTGGGGGATTTGAGGGTGGCCCTTCGTTCTCAGCCCTGGGTAGAAGAAGGCCAGGACAAAACACTTCTGAAAACCCTTTCAAGAACATGGCAGACACCTGTCCAGGCAATCTCTCTGTGTGTTCCTGACAAAAATTCCAAAATCCCATTTGCTTTTTTTGTCCTGCAAAAACAAACAAACCCTTTTCTCCTCATTCTTTGTCTGGCATCTAATTCCAAGGGCACAGGGCCCCCTGTGTCTCCCCCACTCTGGGAGGACCAACCCCTCCCCACATGTCCTCCCTTCCCCTAGTCTTCAACAGACCCCCCCATGTCCTTCAGTTTCCCAGATCAGCTGCGTCCAACTCCCGCAAAGCGAAACTTCTGCATTGCCGCTCTTGGTGCTTTAATTTCTATTTAAAGGCTCATAAACCGGAGCATAAAATGTGTTGCTGTTTTGCTTGCTGCATTGATCCTGGGCAGAGCCATATATCCAGCCCGGCTGCCTCTTGTAAAACGGTCAGTCGGAGCAGCTGCAGGAAGATGCTCCCCACCACTGGAAGAAGGAGAGAGAGAAGGGGGGAGGGGAGGGAGGGGAAGGAGGGGAGGGGGGCTGGGAGGAGAGCAAAGACACCCGAGAAGGTTTCTGGGGGAGAAAACAGGGGTCACTTTCAGGCTGGGAGGCGAGACAGGAGTGGTGCGAACGGCCTTTTCCTCCTACTCCCAATATCAGAGGGGCTGATATTTTCCAAAGCCCCCCGAAGGCAGGACAAGAAGCAACGGATGGAAGCTCATCAAGGAGAGAAACAACCTGGAATTAAGGAGGAATTTCCTGACTGTGAGGACAATTCACCAGTGGAACTGCTTGCCACCAGAAGTTGTGGGAGCTTGAAGGTCTTCTAGTCCAACCCCTTGCTCCAATACTGGAGGTTTTAAAAAAGAGATTGGTTATTTTTAAAGAAGAGACTGGATACTCATTTGGTACAGGGTCTCCTGCTCAAGCAGGGGGTTGGACTAGATGACCTCCAAGGTCCCTTCCAACTTTGTTGTTCTGTTGATCAGTGGGACGGCTTCAGGGGTGGGATTCTACCAGTTTGCACCTATTCGCTAGAACCGGTTGTTAACATTCTAAGCAGTTTGGAGAACCGGTTGTTAGAAGAAATTACAGGGCTAATCCTGTAAGGAAGGCAGGAAGGAAACTTTCTGGTGTTGCTTACAGAAGCTGCCTCTCCGTTAACCCTTATTACATTCTTGGCAGGACTAGACTTCCTGTCTCAGAAACCTCTCTGGAGTTTTTTTCCTCCTCCTTTGCTGGTACTTTGCTTGTGTGGAGTGGACCATTCAAAATTACAATGGCACTGAAAACAGTGACTTATGACCCTTTTTCACACTTACGACTGTTGCAGCATTCCCACAGTCACGAGAGGCCAGGCGAGGAGATGCGTGCCTCGATGTGAGGGATGTTGAGTTGGACACGCTCAGCCAATAACATGACCACCAAGCCACGCCCACCAACTAAGCCACGCCCACAGAACCGGTTGTTAAAAAGTTTGAATCCCACCCTGGACGGCTTCCCTGCAGGAGTTCTGGGTGCTCCATTACTGGAGATCTTCCAGAAGAGACTGGGCAGTCAGTTGTCTGGAATGGTAGAGGGTCTCTTGCTTCAGAAGGGGGCTAGATTAGAACAGGGGGGGTCAAGTCCAAGGCTCGTGGGCCGGATTTGACCCACAGGCTGCTTAGATGTGGCCCGCGGGGCTGGCTTGGAAATATCCACGGACCGGCCCACGGTGCCTCTGCTGGCCAACACGATTTGTTCAATGATCCATCTTTTTATTTAGAGCAGAGGTCTCCAAACCTGGCAACTTTAAGACTTGTGGACTTCAACTCCCAGAATTCCTCCGCTGGTTGTGGAATTCTGGGAGTTGAAGTCCACAAGTCTTAAAGTGCCCAAGTTTGGAGACCTCTGATTTAGAGAATGAATATGGCCGCCAACTGGCACGTGGCAACTCAAGGCAGCTTACAAAGGGATAAAAGACACCGGGTGAAAGAAACAAAAACGATTAAAAGAAAAATGATAAAATAATAAGCCCACTCACTCATGCTAGCCTTTGAATGGGCTCCATCCTGCTCTGGGTTCCCCAGGCCCACTTGCGGAACCAGGTCTTCGGCGCCTTCTCAAAGAGTGTCAGTGGGGGGCAGTCTAATCTCTGGGGGGAATGTGGTTCCAGAGAGAGGGAGCCACCACGGAGGAGGCCCTTCTTCTGGGTCCCACCAGGTGTGTATCTCCCTTGGGGATGGGACCCACAGCATTCCTTGCTCTGATGGGTCGGGTAGATGTGACCGGCAAGAGACCTCAGATAACCCAGTCCCAAGCCATGGAGGGCTTTACGGGGGACAACCAGCAACCTTGAATTGCACCCGGAACCAAATCGGCAGCTAATGGCACAGTGGTTAGAGTGCAGAACTGCAGGCTCCTTCTGCTGACTGCCGGCTGCCTGCAATTTGGCAGATCGAATCTCACCAGGCTCCAGGTTGACTCAGCCTTCCCTCCTTCCGAGGTGGGTCAAATGAGGACACGGATTGTTGGGGGCCAGAGCCTGACTCTGTAAACCGCTTAGAGAGAGGCTGTAAAGCACTGGGAAGTGGCATATAAGTCTAAGGGCGATAGCTATTCCTTCCTTCCTTCCTTCCTTCCTTCCTTCCTTCCTTCCTTCCTTCCTTCCTTCCTTCCTTCCTTCCTTCCTTCCTTCCTTCCTTCCTTGTAAAGGTTGACTCAGCCTTCCGTCCTTCCAAGGTGGGTAAAATGAGGACCCAGATTGTTGGGGGCCAGAGGCTGACTCTGTAAACCGCTTAGAGGGGGCTGGAAAGCACTGTGAAGTGGTATATAAGTCTAAGGGCTCTTGCAACGTAGTCCATGGTTTTTTCCTTCGTGGTCCTTGGTATTCTCAGGCGTCTTCTCCAACACATCAGTCCTAGCTTGCTTCTTCTGATCTTTGTAGGTATAAACTCAGCCAGAGCATTTGAATATCTTGTCCAAGGCCTTCATGGCTGCTCCACCAAAAAGGCAGAATCATGAAGGTGAGTCTTTCTTGAGATTTAAAATCCGTCCCATCCTTCCAACGTCTTCATTGTCAATTCTGAAGCCGGCGGCTGTGCTTGTCGTCTCGGTCTGGTTTTCTTTACATTTATTTCAGTTCCATTTTTTTTTCTTCATTCTGCTCCTCGACTTTTATTAGCACAGCCTGTCGGAACGTCTGCAGTTCAAAGGAGAGCCAGCAACAGAGCCGAGCGGATGGAGGCGTCTCCCTTCCGTTTTGCAGCTCCTTCCATCTCCTCCCATCCAGCTTCTCTCCACATGCCTTCGGAAGACTTCTTGGTCAAGAAGATCAAGACGGTGGCTGTGGAACTGTGGTCCAAGCCCCAACGCTCTTCTCAGGTGCCCTAAACACAGCTGGGATTTCCACCACAGCATCACAGCTGCCACGGTGAGGTTTTTAAGCACAATCTCTAGACTACAGGTAACTCAACTCCCCTCCATCACTGGCGTTTTTCAAGAAAAGACTGGACAGCCGTTTGTCTGAAACGGTCTAGGTGGGTCTCCTGCCTGAGCAGGGGGCTGGACTAGAAGACCTCCAAGGGCCCTTCCCACTCTCTAGTTCTGTTACTATTCCGTTAATCCTGCCTTGACTGGCATTCCTGTGCTACAGAATAATTTTCTGGGACTTGGAAAGTGACCCTGGATCTTCCTGGAGAGAAAGAAGAGGAGGCCAATTGACTTTCCCTCCCGCGACAGGTGACCCCTCTGGACTCAGGAGCAGGAAAGGGAGGTTTTGGGAAGGGGCTTCAGGCGCCCAAGGAGCTATTTCAAGCCGGGGGCCTGTTTGTTTCCAGTCTAGTTCCAATGTTCGATGGCATGTGGAATGTCCGGATCAGAGGATGATTTATGGGGTGATGCCATAAATGGGAGGAAGGCCATCTCTCTCTCTCTCTCTCTTCCTCTCATCTTTCACTTTCTCTCTCTCTCTCTCATCTTTCACTTTCTTTCTCTCTCTCTTTCTCTCTCCCTATCATCTTTCTCTTTCTCTCTCTCTCTCTCTCATCTTTCACTTTCTTTCTCTCTCTCTCTTCTCTCTCCCTCTCTTCTTTCTCTTCCTCTCTCTCTCTCTCTCTCCCCTTCTCTTCCCTCTTATCTTCTCTTTCTCTCTCTCTTTTTCTCTCCCTCTCATCTCTCTCTTTCTCTCTCTCTCATCTCTCTCTCTCTCTTTTTCACTCTCTCTCTCTCTCTTTCATCTTCTCTCTTTCCGCTCTTTCTCCCCTTTCTCTCTCCCTCTCATCATCTCTTTCTCTCTCTCTCTTTCTCTCCCTCTCATCTCTCTCTTTTCTCTCCTCTCTCCTTCTCTCTCCTCTCATTTCTCCCCCTCTCTTTCCTTCTCATCTCTCTCTTCTCTCTCTCTCTTTCTCTCTCCCTATCATCTTTCTCTTTCTCTCTCTCTCTCCTTCTCTCCCTCTCATCTCTCTCTTTTTCTCTCTCTCTTCTCTCTCCTCTCATTTCTCCCCCTCTCTCTTTCCCTCTCATCTCTCTTTCTCTCTCTTTCTCTCTCTCTCTTTTTCTCTCCCCTTTCATCTCTCTCTTTCTCTCTCTCTTTCTCCCTCCCCCCTCCCCTCATCTCCCTCCTTCTTTTCTCTAGATCATTTCTCTCTATTATCATCACTATTCTCTCCCTTTCTCTGCCTCTTTCTCTCATCCCCCCTCTCTCTCTCTCTCTCGACCTACAGGGTCCCTTCCCTCTGTTAATCTGTATCCGTGTCTGGCTCAATCTGTTCAACTGCACAGGGTCAGGGGTTGTGTCTATATTTTGAGATTCCTTGCCCAGGAACTGGTGACTGACTTCAGTGGAAAGAAAGAAAGAAAAAAAACCCAACAAATTATGCAGGTTGTCCTCAATTTACAACCATTCAGGACTTACAACCATCTTTCACACTTACAACCCTTGCAGCCCCCCCCCATGGTCACACGATCAAAATTTGGCAACTGGCATGTAAGTAGGGCGGTTGCCGTGTCCCGGGGTCAGGGGGATCCGTTTTTTGTGACCTCCCAACAAAGTCAATTAGGGGAGCCCGATTCACTGGACAACGGTGGCGAGAACGGTTGTAAAACAAAACAGGTTAAACAGCTGCCTCCCTTAGCAAAAGACATTTTGGACTGCATTGTGGTCGTAAGTCAAGGACTACCTTGTCCCCTTAGCTTGTGCTGCCCCCTGCTGCCCAGTCCCTGAACAACACCGGTGCCCTATTTTCCTGCTATTACCGTAAGTAATATATTCAAAACGGCTTTTTTTATATTATTATTATTATTGATGGATTGCATCCTCTCTTCCATGAAATAAAAAAAAAGGAACAAATGAGGACTGTCATCCGCTGTCACCACAACCTATTTGGAAGGGTTGTTTATCTTGTGTTTTTATTGTTTTAACAGTTTCATAATGTCTTATTGATCTTGCTGTAAATTGCCTTTAAGGCTCCTTGTTTAAAGATTAGAGTAAAAATGTTGATAATAAGGTTGTAAAAGTATAAAGGAGCAATAATAACATCTCCCCCCACCCCCACCGGCCTTCCAAGGGTGACAGAAGATAAATCACCTTTCTCTCCTTTGAAATGCAGCCACCCATTTACGTCTCAAAGCCCCGTTGGCGCTTATGATCTGGCTGGGACACAATTAGTGGGATTTTCTCCCTCTTTCCTATCTTTATTGCCCTGGAGGTGAAGGTTCCTCCCTGGAGGTTTTCAAGAAGAGGTTGGACAACCATTTTTCCGGAATGGTAGAGCAAGGGGTTGGACTAGAAGACCTCCAAGGTCCCTTCTGACTCGGTTATTCTGTTAATTAACCAGTGGAACTACTTGACTCCAGACGTTGTGGATCCTCCTTCACGGGAGGCTTTTAAGAGGAGATTGGACATTTCTCTGGAATGGTATAGGGCCGGGGTCCCCAAACTTCACACCCACGTGGTCCTGTCCACCGTTAAACCATCTTTCCAAGCAGCCGGTGTCTTTCTCCCAATGTGGAACTGAACCCAGAACTGAACCATTTCTCCTGCTCAAGCAGGGATGGGCTAGAAGACCTCCAAAGTCCAACTCTGTTATTCTGTGAATTAATTAAAGAAGAGACCCGACTTGTCTGAGATGGTTTAGGTTCTCCTGCAGGAGCAGCAGGTTGGACTAGAACAGGGGACCACTGGTGGTCCACGAGAAAATTTTGGTGGTCCACAGAGAAATGTGCCCCCCAAAGCAATTAATCCAGGTTGTGTGGGAACACAAGGCTGCGCCACCCACATGGCCCACGGGAACACAAGGTTTGCGTCGCTTGCATTGCAAACAACACGAGGTAGTGAGGGGAGGGGGGAAAAGGGAGGAGGGATGGAACTTGCCCCACATGCCTGGCCTGGCCACAGGGCTGCTTCTTTCCGCTTCTTTCTTTTTCTGCTTTTGGTTGCATGCAAGGAAAGCAGCAAAAGTCTTTCTTTCTCTCCCCCAAAACTCTGCCAGAAATGAGTCTTTGGGGCCCTGCAAGGCCTCCTGCTCCAAGAGTCTGCACAGGCAAAGACTCCTTTCTGGTGGAGTTTGGGGGAGAGGAAGAAAGACTTCTGCTGCTTCTGCTGCTTTCCTTGCATGAAGCCAAAAGCTTCTCTCTCTCTCTCTCTCTCTCCCACTGAGAACGGAGCTGGAGACGGTATCCTGCGATCCCAAATAAAGATCGATTGATTGGTAGGAAAACGGAGTGGGGAATTTTCCTGCAGACTTTTGGGGGATTTTTCCAGAGTCTCTGGTCCGCGGGATTTAAAACTATGAGTTTGGTGGTCCCCGAGGTCCAAAAGGTTGGCGACCCCTGGACTAGATGACCTCCAAGGTCCCTTCCAAACTTCCAAACCTTCCACTTTAAGCCTGGAGGACTTCAACTCCCAGAATCCCCCAGCCAGCTTGGCTTAAAGTGGCCAAGGTTGGAGACCCCTGCTGTGGAGAATAGCTTGACTCCCTCTTCAGACAGGGAGAACCATCGGCCGATGAAACAGAAGTCGCGGGAGCTCCGTCCCTGAAGGCTTTCAAGAAGAGACTGGACCGTCACTTGTCAGAAAGGGTGTAGGGTCTCCTGCTTGGTTGGGGGGTTGGATTAGATGACCTCCAAGGTCTCTTCCAACTCTGTTAATCGGTTTCTGCATCTGTATCTACCACGGCAAAGGGAACACACGAGTTGGTAGCCACCAAGTGGTCACTGCAGGTGCTGCAGCTGCTTCCCCCTTGAGGTGGGTCTCCCTGTCTTGTTCGGGCAACCTGCTAGGATGGGTTCCTGGCCAAGGAGACCCCCCCCCTGCCTGAAGCCCCCCTTCCAAGGTCGAGTTCAGCTTCATCTCTCAAGGCTTTGGTGGCTGTTGGCATCTCCACTCCTTTGGAAGGAAGGGACTCCTCTGGGAGATACCACTTGCCTTGGACAACCCTTCGGTGTAGGCCAGAGTTTCTCATGGGCTACAAAACAATGTTAAAGCTGCATGTGGATTATAAGCCAGAAATATTTTTGTTTAGGTATAATATAGGTATAATACCAGTATGATAAGGGGAGTTTGTATTTAATGCTACATGTTAGGACAGCAGCAAAAATTGTATTTGCACAGTGCTGGAAAAACGAAGAAAAACCGAGAGAAGACGTAATTAAAAATATACTAGCTGGATACTCACGCTTCACTGGGAAACTATGTGGTCGGGCTTAGTTTTGGGGGAGGAAAATAACGGGGAGGGGGGGAAATTCTGCCTCTGCCTAGCAGCCTCCATCGGTATTCATCTGCCTAGCATCCTGTCCGTGTGTGAGAGAGTTGAGGGCTGTTTGGAAGCTGAAACAGTATTTGCTGTAGGAACAAGAAGGAGACAGCAAGGAGCCTGGGCATGGCTTAGCTCAACTGTTCTGTACTAAACCTGGTTGCTGCTGTGAAAGTGAAAGTGAAACTCCTCTCCTCTGCTTGTGTTTTGCATTTGGAACAGATTTCTTTTCAGGTGGGGAGGGGGAGTAGAACTCCTTAGCATCAGAGCGTGTTAATAATTATAATAGAATAGGAAATACTCTAAATGCTCTCATGGTCATTTTGAAAAATCCTTTCTTAGGGAGCTCCTAGAAGCCAAGACTAACATACAGGCCAAATTTCAAGTTTTGTAGGCTTTACAGTTCTGGAGATTTTGTGATGATGCATGAGGGGTATTTTGCTTTTATGTATATAAATTAGATTTTGCAGAAATGGACAGACTGACATTAAAGATAAAAGAAAAAAAAAGATACAGAGTGTTTTCGAACATGGCACTTGATTCACAAATGGTTAGATAATAAGAGGTAGAAATGAGGAGCTAGAAAAGTATTAATATATAAGCAAATTGACCCAGACAATACACTAGTCACAAAGCACCTATGTATGTTAAGGGAAAATGTATAAACTGTTAAACAAAAGGATACATGGACTTCAATTCCCAGAATTCCTTGGCCAGTTCTGCTGGGGAACTCTGGGAGTTGAAGTCTTGGCCTCTTAAAGTGGCCGAGGTTGAGAAATGCTGGTTTTGGGGTCTCCTGGAAAAAACCCTGCACAGCTTAGAACAGCTCCCAAGAGGTAAACTGAGGCCTCTAGAATAATTCTGCCTTCCTTGCTTTTACCCCAGAGATCTTCAAACTTGGCAACTTTGAGACTTGTGGACTTCAACTCCCAGAATTCTCCAGCCAGCACAGCTGGCTGGAGAATTCTGGAAGTTGAAGTCCACAAGTCTTAAAGTTGCCAAGTTTGGGGACCCCTGTTTTACCCAAACATTCTTCTCACCAAAGGCAGGACAAATTGTTCACAAATCTAGCCGAAAATGCTCAGAGAACACCCATTTTTGTTCATTTTTCTTTTTTGTAGGCACATACCTTTTCTGCAAGATGTTTTTTCATCCGGGGGCACAAATAACGCTCAACGTGAATCTTAACTACACGCAATTTGTGTGTGTGCATGTATTGGGAATGGTTCAAGAAATTCCAAAACCTTTGCACATGCCGCCTTTGTGCGTACGGTGAGCTCCCTGGTCTATTCTGGAGGTTCAAAGTGGATACAGACAGTCCTCGACTCGCAATTCGGCCCCAAATTTCTGTTGCTAAGTGAGACAGTCCTTAAGCGAGTTTTGCCCTATTTCACAAGCTTTCTTGCCACAGTTGTTCAGTAAGTAATTGTTGTGATCCGCCAGCAGCCTGTGAAGCTGACAGTGGGGAGGAACAGGGGCCAGTCCTGGAGTCTGGGGAGGACTCGGATGAGGGATCTGCGTCCGACACAGAGATGGGACCAGGGCCACCTGGGAGTTATGTGCCGACTCCGGAGCCTCCAGAATCTGACATCAGCAAGGCAGAGGAGCAGGGGGAGCCTGTTCCCAGTGCGCGCTTGCACAGAGCTGCCAGAAGACAAGAACAGTTAAGACAAAAGGGGCAACTGAGGAGTAAGATTTGGAGGTGATTGGCCCCTCCCATGAGACATAAAGGAGGAGCAAAGGGACAGGAGTCTTTGCAGGAAGCAACTGTTCATTCTGGTGAGTTTAAACTCTGAAGCTCTGTGTTGACTTTGTGCTCCGTTTGGCCTTGTACAGCTAATGGGCAATTTAGTTGTGGGCAGCATTTCAAGGGAGATAAAGGTGGGTGCTTATCAGCCTTATCCCGAAGGATTGTGGCAGAACTTCTGTTGGACTATTCACAAACTGTTTGGGACTCATTACGGGCTGGGAATGCCTATAATTCGCAGCCTTTGAAATAAAAACAAAGGTTTTGGGGACCAGTGTGGGACTGTGTGATTGTTACTGTCTCAGGAAGCCTTGGTCAGAACAGTAACATGGTGGTTAAGTGAATTCGGATTCCCCATGGACTTTGCTTGTCAGAAGGTCGCAACAGGGAATCACATGACCCCGGGACACTGCGACCATCATAAATACCAGACAGCTGCCAAGTGTCTCAATGTTGATCACATGACTGTGGAGGATGGTGCAATGGTTGCGTGAAAAGGGATCGAAACCACTTTTTTCAATGCCATAAATAAACCATCGTAAGTCGAGGGCTACCTGTATTATCTGTATAAACTGTTGTGGTTCGCCGGCAGCAGGTACAGATGGCTGAAGTCTCGGAGAGTGAGGACTCGGATGAGGGGCCTGCGTGCGATGCAGGGATGGGGCCAGGACCATCAGGGAGTGGAGTGCTGCCTTCGGAGATTGTGGCAGCAGTGAGGAAGAGGCCCCCGAGGAGCCTGTGCCCAGTGCGCATGCGCGCAGGGCTGCTCGAATGAAAGACCAGCTGGGAAGACTCAGGAGTAAGGCTGCAAGGTAATGGCCCCTCCCTTCAGGGATAAAAGCCAGCTGAGAAACCGGAGCTCTTTGCAGGAAGCAAAGAAGTTTTTGCACTCAAACCTTGTGGACGTTTGGACTCTCTTAGTTTGCGTTTGGAGACTCTTTGGGTTTGAAATATTTCTCAGTAACTTTATCTAGTGTTCTTGGCAGCTATGCACCACCTTGGCAAGGCTCGTTCTTATCAGAATTAATTAATTTGAAACAGCCTTTTAACTGGGAAGGAATGGAATTCGCAGAGAAGCATTAAAAGCTTTTGCTTTTATCTCTGTTTGGTGTTTGTTTCCTTGGAACAAGGTTTGGGTCAGAACAATAAACGATTCAAAACTAAATGGGCATCTGCCAGCCCTTTTGGGACCCGCTTGGGTGAGAAGGGCTTAATTTGATGGTAGCCGCTGCCATCCGGCCTGGATTCGAACTTCAAGAGCGCCGGGTGGACTTCCGGTTTGTCGGCCGCGAGCGGCAGGGATTTGCGAAGCTGCGCGATCCCTGCCGCTGTTTTTGGGCTCCGACCCAGACGGCATGCGGAGCTGAGCTGCCCTGCAGGGGCAGCTGAAGGTAGGGGGATCCGGAGAAGGGTTTGGGGGTGTTGCAGACTCCTCTCCCTGGCCGGCAGAACTCCCTTTTCCCAGGACGGTGCAGCGGCGGTCTGTAATGGCCGCCACAAAGAAGCTGGCAGCCGGGTAAGAATGCGCAGGAGGAAGTGGAGAAAGTGATTGAGAGGAGAAAGTTTTTCTTGGCTCCTAGGACTCTAAGACATATTTAATAAAATTCCTGAAAAGTATGACTTTCTGAATAATACCTGCCAGAAGAGGAAAAAGCGGCTGTTTGAAGGTGCTGAAAGGATAGCTTTCCCTCTTTTCCCTACGGAATAAATAACTGGATATTAAGAAACCTATTTCTTTTAGGTGAAAATTGGTTTTAAGCGATGAGTGGGAAGAGAGAGGATTAAAAAGAAAATATTTGTATGCTAAGACTTTGTTGGAGCAGATGCCTTAAGGATTTGAAGACTAGAATATATTGTAATAAGATTTTAAACAGATTTGGACTTTCCTTCTCTTGGATTGATATTACCCCAGAAGGAGAAAGTGAGAACTCTGCCTTGGTTTGGACTGACTGATAACTTTGGGATTGTTTTATTTTTTTACTTTCTTTTGAATATTCTGGTTGTTGTAAGAAGAAAGAAGGGGAAAAGAAAAGAAAAGATTTATAATGGCTCTTTCTGTTGAGGAACTAAGAAAAGAATATGAACAAGCAAAAAAAAAATGGTAAAGATGGTGTGGAAGAAGCTTTCCTTTTTTAGAAATGGCGCTTACTAATTATCAACAAACATTACAACAGATGAAGACAGCAGAGGAACAAGAAAGAAAGGAAGGAGCCATTTTTAATGAATCTCAGAATTTGATCCAGAAAGAAGGAAGAGAGAAAGAAAAGAAAGAAAAGAGAAAAGAAAGAAAACTAAAGGACTTAAGGACTTAAGATCTAAAAAACATTTAAGAAAGGGAAAAATAAGGTGCAAAACCAATATGATGATAGTAAACAAAAGGGAAAAGGAATACGACAGAGAAGGGAAGCTGGTAAGGCAGAGGCTAGAAGAAGTGGGGTAGAAAGGTTTGTTGGGAGAAGAAAGAAAGGGAAAAGGTGGAGAAAAGCTACAATGTTTTGAAATTAAATGAAAAAAGAAATTTTTTATGGATAATGGATAAAGTATAATTTTTTTTTTTTAAAAAGATTTTGCAAGGTACATAAGATGAGATGGTAGTATTGTAATGGTTTAAGAGTTGATAAGAGATTAAAATGTTAAAATGTTTAAAAATGATTGGCTTTAAAACTTAATAATAGGAAGGTTTAGAATATTGTTTTAATTAAAGAGTTTAATAAGACTATGGTATTGATGTTATTATAAAATTTTTATTATAGTATCTTTTTTTAATATTTGGATTTATTGTCTAATTATGTACTTAATTATGTTGGATGTATTAGTTAGATAGAATGTACCAAGCAAAATCGGATTGGGTATTAGATATTATTTTAAAGATTAATTTGATTAACTTAGGGGAGATAGAAAGGCATCATACTCTGATTAATGATTTCAGGAGAAACCTATTTTCTTTTTTTTTTATAAGGAATGAGACAAAGGGATGATAAAAAATGGACAAAAGATATAAATATAATGATTCAAACTAAGATGATTAATTAAGATAGAAGTAAGAAGTGTGAAATATGTGGGGAAGTTAATATAGAAGGCTTAGAATGGTAAATAAAATAAGTAATGATATGTAAGATGAGCATGAATATAATTGAAGTCCATGAAGAGAGAGACACCTGGGTCCAAGTTACTTTCCAAAAAGATTTTTTTATGTTTTGTGTGTTGTGTGTATATGTCTTTTGGGGGGAGAATTAGTTAAAACTTGTAGAAATATAGAATGAGAATAATGGTAACTAAGTCAGAAAGAAACAGATGAAATAATAATAATGATATTGAATAAGAGTAAAGAGAAGTAAAGAGAAATTGAATAAGAGGTTTTGGTATGTTATATGGAAATGGTTTAAAACAGAATCATAATTTATCTGACTTGTTAAATTGACAATGAAAAAAGGTTTAAACATGTAATGAACAATGATAATTTGTGTGTTTTAAAAATTAATAAAACTTGTTTTTTTTTTAAAAAAAAAAAGAGCGTCGGGTGAGGGCTCGGCACCAGGCAGGACAAAGCTGCCACCAGCCAAGTTGGACTCTGCAAGGACTCACTGTCTGTCCCTAGTGCCATCCAATCCCCTGGGCTTTTGGGATGTGAATGTACGATGAGTGCATAATTAATTCCCAGAAGTTTTCAGCGCGAATGAAATATTAATAAACGATTGAGCCATTAACGGCACATTTAAAGGCAGCCTCAAAATTCTTGGAGAAAATCCTTGGTCACCGGGGTGGGGTGGGGTGGGGGATGGGAATGAGCAGAAACTGGGGGCTTCTGGTGAGGGGGGAGGGGAAGACAAGACTGCCAAAAGAAGAAAAGTGTCAGGATTCCAGCAATTGCCCTCATTAAATCACGAGCCTTGAGCCAGACTTCAAAAAACTTCAAAGAATTCATTAGGAATGACATATTGACTGTTTCCTAGTATGATTTGATTGCTTATTTGTACCCCATGACTATCATTAAGTGTTGTACCTGATGATTCTTGACTCTGACAAATTGTCTTTTATGTACACTGAGAGCATTTGCACCAAGACAAATTCCTTGTGTGTCCAATCACACTTGGCCAATAAAGAATTCTATTCTATTGGCATGACCTGTATGTAGCCGATTCTGAGACAAGTAATTCACTATCACCCTTGACCCTGGTTTCCCCCACCCCACCCCTCTGGGTGCATCATAATTCATATTGTTAGGAATATAAGTCACCTAACAGGTATTTGGGTTAGAAATATATAAACCAGGATAGACATTTTAAAACTGTATGTTTAAGAAAATGCAAAACTTTAGTTGGGTGTGGTTTCTCAAATGGCCATAAGATGGAGCCAGAAACCTGGGTTGTCTTAGTCTTAGTCTCAGAAGAGAGTTTGTCTGAGTGAGTCTCTCTGTTTCCTTCTGTTGGAAAGTATTGCCCTTGCTCCATTTCTTCTAACTGACTGATATTCCTGGATTTAATGTAAGTCTGATACTGAACTGTTTTTGACACTGGAATTTGATATTTGGATTATCCCTGGATTGAAAAACTGACTGATTTACCTGTGAATGATTTTGGATTGCTTATTTTGAACTTTTGCTTAAACCTTTCTGGAAGTAAAAACCTACATTTACTGTACAGTGTATCTGTGTACTGTGTGTGTATTATTCCAACACTACTCTCTATATGTCTCCCTGTATGTGCTCATTCTCCTAACGGGGAATTACCTCAACACATATTCTCCAATGAAACACGTCCATAGCCAAGAGTCATCAATCACGTTCTCCAATTAAAGATTTTTGTGGGCAGAAAATCCAGTCGCTTAGTTATAATCTTTGCAAGACATGAATGGATTGCGCTTTTGGTTCCAAACTGCTGCACTGCTTCCTCCAAACTCCTTCCCCACCCTTTTCTGTTGGCAACTATGAAACAGGCATAGAAATGTTTTATGAGTTGACAAAAGGACGCCTCCCTTTCCGTCAGATTGAGGCTATCCCCACTTCCTCCTAGCCATATGAATTTTTTTTAATGCGCTGTCCACATGAAGGTGTTGAGTCTCATTGTCACATCATCATTTGGTGCCCAGCTGCGCTAAAATATGTTTTCCTGTCTGCAAAGTGAGTGAAGTCTGCAAAACTTTGTCCCCAGGACTCCTCACCTGCGTCCGGGAGGGTTGAGGATTGCGTGGCCTGGGAAGAAAAGCAGCAGAGGCAGGTGAGGGATTGGAGCTGGGGGGCAGAGGGGTCCAGGCCAGGCCAGGGGCCTTTCCCCCCAATGGCCAAGGACAGAAGAATGGAAGCTGGGAGGGACATCAGCTCAGCTGTGGGAAAGGCCCAAAGAAACGAGCCGAGTATCTTCCTTGGCTGGCTGGGGAATTCTGGGATTGCAGCGCATCCATCTTCAAGGGGCCAAGATTGTGAAACATTTACACCAAGAAGGTATTCTGTTCAGAAATCTCTCTTGTATACGACTCCCTGCTAGCACTGATGATGTTCCCTAGTTGGGTCATGAAATGTCTGCAAGCAAGCACAATGACAATACCAAGAATCCAAGAGTTTTCCTCTCCCCTCCTCCTCCTCTCTCTCCCAACTTCCTCTTCCTCCCTCCTCTCCCTCCTCCTCTCTCTCCCATCCTCCTCCTCCTCCTTTCCAGCACTCTTAATGTGACCTGGTTGGGTAATAAAATGTCTGCGAGAAAACCACCAAGCTCAGAGAGGACCAAGTTCCACCCTGAGCCACCAATATTCCCTTTTATCGAAATAGCTTGCAGCCGCCAGACGGGACATCCAGAATCCAGAAGCAGCAGGAGGCGGAGATGGAGACTCTGAAAAGGCAAGCGGCTTTACCCCCGATCAAATTCATTTCTCAAATGCGAGGTTGAGAAACAGGTCTGAATCTCCCCTTGTCCTCCATCCCTCTAAGATACAGACACCCCTTGCAAGGCTGGCCCCCACCCCATCAGCAACAGGGCAGGGTTTCTGGTCACGTAAACACAAGTGTGATAAAATCTCCATCCTCTGGCTCTCGGGTAGCTTAAGCAAGAAAAAAATCCCCACGTTATTTTCCAAAATATCGGAGACCTGCATTACGCCTGAAAAATAGACGGCGTCTTGATCACATTGCCATTGGTGCCATCTTGACTTTTTTGACCTAACCTGGCAGACACGTCCACCCCCGACTTCCTTGTGCCCGAATCCTGACTTTTGTGCACTCCACTCCCCCCAGCCCCTCTTCCTGCAGACCGCTAGCCTGGTGATGGAAAGCAGCACGCACACAACTGCGGTCCACAAAAGTTGTAATGAAATGGTCACATTTAATGAGCATCTTCTCCACTGGGCTCCCCTCCCCTTTCCGGTGTGGGTGTGGGTTTGTGTGCACGTTGAGTCTTAAAATTTTTATGTACATCTATAAAAAGTTCAAAGACAGCATACGTTCGAAGGGGGGGAGGTTAGAGGGGCTTACGGTCTTAAATGCTGCACCCCAACGGGGGAGAGGGGCGAGATCGGAAGTGGGTTCTGGGGCAGGAGAGAAGGGGAGCATTACAAAACAGGTTGGGGGAGGAGGATGAGCTGAGGAGGGTCGGTGGGGTGTCTCGGCTTAGCTACAGACCCCACCCCCCCATGTGGATCCCACCCTCCACCCCCCACCCTCCCTAATAAGAGCAGTACAGAAACCTCAGTGATCCTTGTATAAACCAAACAGACTCCATTACAAAGAGGGGGAGGCAACGGGGGATGGTCCAGGAACAGCCCCCATCTTTCGGCGACGATGACGTCAGTGCAGGCAGAAAAAGACCCCACCCTCTCCACCATGGAAGTCTTGGGGTTCCCAGAGGGGGTCTGGGAGGGTCCCTCCCCACAACTTCCACGCCTTGCTCAGCCGAGGACTCGCCGAGGTTCGTCTTCTCCCAGTTCAGAAGAGCAGAGAGCTCCCAGCTCCGTGCAGCCCTCGGGGCCCCTGGTCTGAGCTGCCCTGTCCACACGCTTTGAGGATCCTACTGTGGTGGCCGAAGGAAGCATCTTTGGCTTGGTGGCTTAGCTGTATGACCCGAGCCTGGGGGCTCCTCCCTGGTGCGCTCCGGAGGGCGGCTCCCTCGTGTCCCACCCGCCATCTCGTCTGGCGCGGAGAAGTCCTTGGCTCCATCCAGGGCAGGTTGTGGTGGGTGGGCGAGAGCGGAGGAGGGGGGGATCCGGGAGCGCCTGGCTCTCCGAGGACTCGTCCTTCAAGGAAGCGAAGAAGCCGAGAAGAGAAAGAGACACAATCATCAGACTGGGTGCAAAACAGGGGGAAGGACCAGACGGGCGGGCGGGCAAGGGGGTGGCCTTCCAAAGGGACTCCGAGGCTGGAAGAAGGAAGAGAGGAGGACAGGATGCCTTCTCTGCCTCTCTCTTTTAGCAAGGGGCTCTCTGCCCTAATGACTGGCTGGGTGGGCATGGCTGGATAGTCATGTGGCTGGATGGGCGTGGCTAGGTAGTCATGTGGCTGGGTGGGTACGAGCAACTTGAGGTCGCTTCTTTGCCCTAATTACCTAAAAAAAGATAATATGCCAAAAAGTTGTTTATTATTTCATGCATTTAATACTTAAATAAAAGACTGGGTGAAACCAGGCTTAATAGCAGTGACTGTGAGAGGGATCTTGGAGTCTTAGTGGAGTTTCTGGTGAGTGACGTGATTCTTATTATTTGGGAATTAATTCCCTCAGAGGCAAGTGGCTCTGTGACCTGATTTTCTCAATGGCTCTCCCTCGCAAGCGCTGAGTGGATTGTTTATCTAGCTTGCCACACTTTTACGAGGGTGTGAAATGCTCTTGGCTGAATGCCCAGAAGTTCCATTAAGCCTATTAAGAGCTTTCCCTTGCTGCTTGTCCTGCTGAGGTTATTGGGGGCCCTCCAAGCGCTGCAGAGTCTTAGCTAGGGAGATCCCCCAGCAGCCCACCCCTCAGTTAATCTCTTTGCAAGATGGGGGTTTAGGAACTTCAGGAAGAGGCAGAGAAATTCAGGGATGAACCTCCTGACCCAGAAGCGGTATATAAGTCTAACTGCTCTTGCTCTTGCTATCCGAATTTGGATCACGTGACCTTGGGATGCTGCAAAGTGTGAAAAACAGTCATACATCACTGTTTTTAGTGCTGTTGTAATGTTTACCCGTGATTAAGTGAAGGATTGTTAAGTCAAGGACTATCTGCATAATGAAATCTCCAGCCCCAAAGTGTGAGGCCAATCAAAATTCAAAGCAACCGTATTTGGAAGCTGGCCAGAGTCAAGAGCATCTGCCCATGGGTTGTGGAATCCTTCCAGCATTCAAGCGCAAGCTGCGACAGCCAACAGAGCCCAGGAGCTGCCCTAGGAACCCCCTTCACGATTCCCTGATATCCTGAAACCCTGAAACCCCTCAGTGCAGGTGCCTCCAATCCTGGCCACTTTATGACTTGGGGACTTCAACTCTGGGAATTCTGGGAGCCGAAGTCCACCAGTATCATTGTCAGGAGTGGGATTGTACTGGTTCAGACCGGTTTAATAGAACCAGTTGTTACGATTCTGTGCAGTTCGGAGAACCGGCAGATCGTACCCCTGGCTGGCCCCGCCCCACTCCACCCAGTCAGTTCTTATCGCGCATGTGCAACATCACTGACTGCGTTCTCCCCACCCAGTCACTCCTTAAGGTGTTTCTTTTCCTTTTTTTCCTCCTGACGATCAGCTGTGCCGACGATCAGCTGTGCCGACGATCAGCTGTGCCGGGATCCCCCTCGCTGTCTCACTGCTTCGCCCAGGAGGCTTCCCTGAGGCCCAGGAGGCAAAAAGGAGCACGCGGGGTGTGTGTGTGTGTGCTGCACACCCAGTCACATGGCCACGCCCACCTAGCCACAGAACCGGTAATAAAAATATTTGCATCCCACCCTGCTCAACGTTGCTAAGGTTAGAGGCGCCTGCCTTAGTGGGCCTAGCACTGCCACATCCCAAGAGGGCTCCCAAGACATCTGGAGGTCAACAGGAGGGGATTCCACGGCTGTCTTCCTCATTTGGGCAGCTTTCCAGCACTTGGAGAATCACAGCTGCCCAAATGAAGAGCTCCCCCAATTAGAGAAGCTTAAGGTTGCGAAGAGAGAAGGTTCAGCCATGGGGCCTCCAGATGGGCCTGGGTGAAGAAAGGATCACCTGTGGGAGTGCCTCCAATGGACAAAGGGGCCAGGAGAAGAAAGTCACCGAGATGACCGTGGAAAGCAAGATGGGGACAGACTCAGAGGGGACTTCTGAAGAAGAAAGGTGATGGAAACCACCTATGATGTTCTCCTACTTTGGGTTCCTCTCGGAGTGGAAGGAGAATGGTTGTGGGAACCACATGAAGGACTGGGGGAGGACACAGGTCTCATGGAGGGTTGCCAGAGGCCATGATGGCATCCTTTGGAAGGTGAAGAGGATGGTGACCTCAAAATACAAGCTCCACTTCCTGTGGACTTATTGTCTTTCCTTTGGGGATCTATTTTTGGAGGGTGTCCCTCTCAAAGAGTCCCTCTTCCCTCCTCATCTTGACTATTATAGACACCATCACTGCCACTGTTTGAAAACTGGCTCCATCAAAAGACGGCCATTTTCATTCTCAATTTCAGTGGTAGGAAGGATCTAAGGATGTCATGGAGCCATCGGCGGTTCCTTCCTGGCGTGGCCCACTGTTCTCTTTGCATCCGACCTTCTCGGTCTCTCCTTGAACCCTCTTCCCACCCTGGGAAAACCCTGGTTAGATGAGATACTCACTAGATTAAGAGAAGGGCGAATGCCACCAAGACCAGAGCTGGGACCACAGAAGGTGACACGGCTTCATCACTGTTTTGTTCCTCTGAGTCATAGATCTTGGTGGTGGGCGGAACCTCAAATGTGGAGGTGCTGCTGGTGGTGGTCTCTGCAGGAAGGAAAAGAGGATACAATTCCAGGATTATCATTTTTTTTTTTACAGAGGCACGATGGAGAGCGTGTTAACAAAGCTCATCCATGTTTGGTTTGGGGGCTGCAGTGCCTCAGATAGAAAGACCCTACAGAGAGCGATGAGGACAGCAGAGATGATGATAGGATGCTCGCTTCCTGTAATTCAGGATACTTCTTATAAGCACTATGTGCTTGGAACTCAAAGCATCGTTAGAGACCTCACACATCCACTCCATGGTCTGTTTCTGTTTTTCCCCTCTGGGAGGAGGTTCCAGAGCATTTATAGTAGGACGAGCAATTCTGGAACAGCTTTGTTCCCCATGCCATCCGTTTGGTAAACTCGCAGGATTCATTTTTCTCGCTATATACGTGTATATACAGTAGAGTACATCCAAACTAGACTCTGCGGTTTCTCTGGGTCATATAATATATGCAGCCATGGTGGCGCAGTGGTTAGAGTGCCGCACTGCAGGCTACTTCTGCTGACTGCCGGATGCCTGCAATTTGGCAGTTTGACTCTCACCAGGCTCCAGGTGGACTCAGCCTTCTGTCCTTCTGAGGTGGGTCAAATGAGGACCCAGATTGTTGAGGACAAGAGGCTGGCTCTATAAACCGCTTAGAGAGGGCTGGAAAGCCGTCTTTAAGTCTAAGTGTTATTGCTATTGCTAATATGTTGGTACATGCATAATTATGTAAGTATGCATGCATTTTGTCATGTTTCATGAAGTGAATATTGGAGGTGGTGACCCTTGGAGAGGTGTATGCGATGAACGTTCATTTTAATGTGGACATTCAAAGTGACAATACAATTATTCTATTCTATTCTATTTTCTATTCTATTTTCTATTTTATTCTATTCCATTCCATTTCACTCTATTATGATCTAAAGGTCAAATTTGGGGTTTTCTTGCCTCCCAAGCCCAAGTCAACATCTGCACCTCCCCTGCAGAAAAGCCAAAGATGAATTTTGCAGCCTTGGAAGGACACTGTTGTCACCCTTGTGGCTTTGGGCTGGAGGCGTTGGCATTGAACGGAGGAGCTGACAGTGGGGTTTTAGGCGTTGCTGTGCCCACCCACCCTGCCCCTCTGACTGCAGCCTTTCAGTCAACACCCCAGATCCAAAGTGGGCCTGAAGGGGTTCCAAGCTCCGGAGCACCACGAGGCGTCATCTCCATGTTGAGGGTCTGTTGTAGCCCTGAGCACCACCAAGAGTCTCTTCTACCCAAAGACTCAAGGCCAGCAAGACAATTTGGTGTGTGTGTGTGTGTGTGTGGGGGGTCTTCTGGTTCTTTCCTCTTTCCTCTTCTGGACCAGATATATGACCACAGTGGGATTTGGCCTGCCTTCAGGGAATAGTCTAGGTAGAGACTGTGCCAGGGTCTGCAACTGGAAGTCTAATTTTTTTTGTCTGGCCTCTCTTTAGTTGGTATGAAACTGCGACTGTATTGTGTTAGGACTTGAGGCTTGCAAGGAACTGGGTGTGTGTAGTCTAGAGAACAGAAGGACTAGGGGTGACAGGATAGCAGTCTTCCAGGATTTGAGGGGCTGCCACAAAGAAGAGAGGGTCAAATTGTTCTCCAAACCACCAGAGGACAGGACAAGAAGCAATGAATGGAAACGAATCAAGGAGAGAAGCAACCTGGAATTAAGGAGAAACTTCCTAACAGTGAGAACTATTAACCAGTGGAACAGCTTGCCACCAGAAATTGTGGGTGCTCCATCCCTGGAGGCTTTTAAGAAGAGATTGGACAGCCATTTGTTTCAAATTGTATAGGTTCTCCTGGTTGAGCGGAGGGTTGGATTAGAACAGGGGTCTCCAACCTTGGCAACTTTAAGACTTGTGGACTTCAACTCCCAGAATTCCTCAGCCAGCTGGCTGAGGAATTCTGGGAGTTGAAGTCCACAAGTCTTAAAGTTGCTAAGGTTGGAGACCCCTGGATTAGAAGACCTCCAGGGACCCTCCCAGTTCTGTTATTCTGTTAAGTAACCAGTGGAATGGCCTTCAGAAACTGTGGGCGCTCCATCCCTGGAGGCTTTCAAGAAGAAACGGGACAATCCTTTTGTCTGAAATGGTACAGGTTCTCCTGCTTCAAGCAGGGGGTTGGACTAGATGACCTCCAAGGTCCCTTCCAACTCTGTTTCTATGAGTGCCCCTTTGTGTCTTGTCCATATCCCTCCCATTGTTTTCCAGACGAAAGTCTTCTATTGTGCCCCGTGCTAAATAAACAGTACATAAGATTTATTTTGGGGTTCGGTTCACGGCTAAACAACCCCCAGAAGTAGATTTATTTGGGGGTTCTGTTCACGGCTAAACAACCCCCAGAAGTAGATTTATTTGGGGGTTCTGTTCACGGCTAAACAACCCCCAGAAGTAGATTTATTTTGGGGTTCTGTTCACGGCTAAACAACCCCCAGAAGTAGATTTATTTTGGGGTTCTGTTCACGGCTAAACAACCCCCAGAAGTAGATTTATTTTGGGGTTCTGTTCACGGCTAAACAACCCCCAGAAGTAGATTTATTTTGGGGTTCTACACGAACAGCAAGCAGCAAGTGAGTTAACCAAAGTGCATGGGGTGAACAGAGCCCGAGTAAAACAATCTTGACAAAGTTCCTACGAGGCTTAAAAAAAAGGCTTCGGTGCATTTATTAATGTCCCGAAGGAAAGAGAGGAGAGAGAAGGACTAATTCACAGTTATTCCCACCCACACCCCAATCACTAGCTCCCTTTTTGGAGGAGAAAAAGGCAATAAACACACACACAGACACAGACACACACAGCCCTGACTGCTAACGGCTGGTTGGCCTCTGTTTCAAAACAACCTTTCCTCCCTTAGTGCCGTAAAGTTGGCTGTTCCTCGTCTGCCTGAACAGGTTTCCTGCACTTAAGGGAGGCTGATGAAACCTCGCTTGAATTCCCAGGGATTTAGGGTGGAAATAGCAGCAGAAGTTTCCAGCTTGTGTGTGGTCAAATGGCCACCAGGGGGCAGCAAAGCCCCATCAGAAACCCCCACCCCCCTACGGCAGGGGTCTCCAACCTTGGCCACTTTTAAGACTTGCGGACTTCATCTCCCAGAATTCCTCAGCCAGCAAAGCTTAAAGAGGCCAAGGTTGGAGACCCCCTGTCCTAAGGCCACCCCCCCTTCTTGCCTTTTAGGGCCCTTCATGTTTTCAAACTTCAGTCTGAACAAAAAAAATGGGCCACAGGCCTAGCTGGCCCTCCTGTTTGGAGCAGATGGAAAAACGGGCCTTCTCCTCTGCGGCCTCCTTTGGCTCGGGGAGGTTGCTCCATTTTGCTAACCTCCCTCCAGGCAGGGGAGTCCTTGGATGAGGACACAGAACGTCGGATAATAGCAATAGCCCTTAGACCAGTGGTGGTAGTCAGCCGGTTCACACCGGATCGGGAGAACTGGTAGCAAGAATTTGGCGTGCATCGCTGAACCGGTAGTAAGTTCGCCCCCCACCCTGTCGCCCTCCTGCCCGATGCTCGCTCACCCCGCCTGCCTGCCTGACATTCGCCTAAGGTCTTTCTTTCTTTCTTTCTTTCTTTCTTTCTTTCTTTCTTTCTTTCTTTCTTTCTTTCTTTCTTTCTTTCTTTCTTTCTTTCTTTCTTTCTTTCTTTCTTTCTTTCTTTCTTTCTTTCCTTTTCCCCTCCCGACAATCATCTGTAGATAAGATCAGCTGTGTCGGGATTCCCCTTTCTGAGGCCCAGGAAGGCCAAAAATAGAGGGAGGAGCTCAGCCCCAGAGGAGCCTTAGGGGAGCAACAACGCCCCCGAAAGAGGCTCTTCTCAGGCTAGGAAGCTCCCAAAACTGAGCTTGGAGGGGGGGTGCTGCGCGCCCCTCCCATGCTCTGTTCCTTTTCTTCCTGAGCCCCAGAGGAGCCTTAAGGGAGCAAAAACGACCCCCTCAGAGGCTCCTCTTTGGCTAAGAAGCTCCCCAAAACGGGTGGGGGTTGCAAAAAAAAGCCATGCCCACCCAGTCACGTGGCTACGCCCACCAAGCCACGCCCACAGAACCGGTAGTAAACGTTTCTGAATCCCGCCACTGCCTTAGACTGATATGCCATTTCACCGTCCTTTTTACAGCCCTCTCTAAGCAGTTTACAGGGTCAGCCTCTTTGCCCCCAACAATCTGGGTCCTCATTTTATCCACCTCAGAGGGACGGAAGGCTGAATCAACCTGGAGCCAGTCAGGGGCGAACTCCTGGAGTGAGCAGTGAGTTCACCTGCAATGCTGCGTTCTAACCACCGCGCCACCAGGATTCAATAAATAGATACCTAGACAGACAGGCAAAAGCCCTTAGGCTTCTCTACCGCTTCACAGTGCTTTACAGCCGCTCTCTAAGTGGTTTTTACAGAGGCAGCCTCTTTGCCCCCAACAATCCGGGTCCTCATTTGACCCACCTCGGAAGGACGGAAGGCTGAGTCCACCTTGAGCCTGGTGGGATTCGAACTGCCAAATTGCAGGCAGCCGGCAGTCAGCAGAAGGAGCCTGCAGTACTGCACTCTAACCACTGCGTCACCGTGGCTCTTATAATAGGGTTGGAAGGGACCTCAGAGGTCTTCTAGTCCAACCCCCCGTGCAAGCAGGAGACCCTGTCCCATTTCAGACAAGCAGCTGTCCAGTCTCTTCTTCAAATCTCCAGGGATGGAGCATCCACAACTTCTCAAGGCAAGTTGTTCCACTGTTTCGTTGTCCTCACTGCCAGGAAGCCTTTTCTGGTGGAAGTTGCAGGTGGAGGTTGCAGGAAACAAAGCAGGAAAGGAAGAAAGGTGGGTGAACCCCCATGGCAAGTCCTTCTCAGTTCGGTCAGGGGACCCTGGAAGGGGCCATCCTGTCCAGAACATCCCAACGCCGAAACTGGAGGCTTACACCGAATCTCTCCACGTCCCTCTGCTCTTCCTCTTCAACCCCAACCAGCCAAACGAGTCCATATCGGAAACCACGACATCTGCCAACGCAAGAGGGTATTTGCAGCTCAGGATGGACGGTGGGGCTCTTGAGCTCTCTGAGCTCGGTTGTTTGCTTGAAGACTTTTCATGACCCAACTAGGCAACATCATCAGTGCTAGAAGGGAGAGGAAGAGGAGGACTGTGGGGTCCTTGCTGCTCCTTGAGCTTGGCTGTTTTCTTGCAGGTATTTCATTACTCAATTGAGAGGAGGAGGAGGAGGAGGAGGAGGAGGAGGAGGAGGAGGAGGAGGAGGAGGAGGAGGAGGAGAATTGTAGAGTACTTGGTGCTCTCTGAGCTTCGTTGCAAGTTGTCTTACTGAATAATAGTTCTCACAATCAGGAATTTTTTCTCCCTTAGTTCTAGGTTGGGCTTCTCCTTAGCAACTTCCACCCATTGCTTCAGATGCTTTGGAGAATAAATCAACCCCCTTTTCTTCTTTGTGGCAGCCCCTCAAATGTTGGAAGGCTGCTATCACGTCATTCCTAGTCCTTCTTTTCATTAAACCAGACATCCCCAATTCCTGCAACTGTTCTTCATAGGTTTTATCCACCAGTCTCCTAATCACCTTTGTTGCTCTTCTCTGGACTTTTCCCAGAGTCTCAAGTTGTTTCTTTTTGTATTGTATTGACCAGAACTGGATGCGCGATTCCAAGTGTGGCCTCACTGGTGTGGCATTGCGATAGGCTACCTCTGAATACGGAGGTTCCGCTTGTGTAGCCTGATGCTGCCTTGTGCATCATAGCTCACAGAGGAGTTCCACTCACCCACCTACCCCTTTGCGCCACCCGACCAACATTACAACCCTTCACCTGCTCCCTGGGCTTCAGTAGTGAGATGTTTCGGCTCTTCGGTCCATGGTGTGGCATGGACGGCCACACTCCAGTCGCTCCATGTGCCGATCTCGTTGTCCTTGGCGGCCACCTGGATGATGTACTCTTTCCCAGCATAGGCATCGGTGATGATGTGGGAGGTCCCATCGGATAGCTCCACCTGTGGGGGCGGGGAGAGAGGGATTGTGGGAAAGGGGGTGTCAAAAGAAGCCCTCAGCCCCCTGGAGACTCAACCCATCCATGACGACCTCAAAGGTTGGAGATCCCTCCCAAGGGAAGCCCTCCACAGTAACCTGTTTCCCCCAAAATATGACCTACCCTGAAAGTAAGTCCTAGCTTGATTTTTTACATGTATGCCCAGTATAAGCCCTACTCCAAAAATAAGCCCTAATTAAGACCCCGCCCACTCCAGAGTAGAAGGGTAAAAATTAAGCTAGGGAGGGGATGGAGGGTGGGTGGAGTTGCCCTACTACTTACCTTTGGATAGTTGCAGCCAGTCCTTACACCCCCCATTGACACCTGCCTGGCCAGCCCATTTCTTCTGCAACCGGCAAGGCTGGCAAGGCTTCCCTGAAGGCCTCTGGAGCTGAGAAGAAAGCTCAGGATCGATCCAGAATTCTGTTATCAACTGCAGAGGCCTTTAGGGAAGCCTTGCCGGCCGCAGAAGAAGTTGTTCCTGAAGGCCTCTGACAGCAAAAAGGAGGCTGGGGGCGACACGCGCAAGTGAGGTTAGTGAGTGGATGACATACCCTGAAAATAAGACCTGGTGCCTTTTTTGGTGGCAAAAAATATAAGACAGGCTCTTATTTTTGGAGAAACATGGTCCTTCACTGGCTTTCCACAACAGGGGTCCACACAAGTTGGCTACTTTAAGACTTGTGGTCTTCAACTCCCAGAACCCCCCAGCCAGCATGTCCAGAAGTGTCCAACTGTGGCAACGTTTTTTTAAAAATATATGTTGTATTTATACATTTTTCTTAACATACATAAAAACCTCTATATCTCTCTGAGCAACGTGTTGTCTGGGTACGATTGTTTTTGCATAAAAATACAACAATAATCATAATCATAATATACATAATAATATACATCAATGATAATCACATAATACTAGTAAATTAGTTTATCCATATTACATTTTTTCCGTATCTAATTAATTGCCAACCGTGGCAAGTTTTAAGACTTGTGGATTTTGACTCCCAGAATTGGGCCTGTTCATATATGCATTCAAATGTCACTGCCTGTTGGAATTGAGTGTATATCCCACAAACATCAGCATTACACCAATTTGAACCCTCATTGGGCGTGGTGGCACACCTGGAGGAATTCTATGGAAAATTGAGAGAGGCACTAAAAAAAGGAAGAAGAATGTGGCGCCCCAAATGTGTGAATATTGAGAAATGAAAGAACATGATCTCGGAGGACAATCTGGATTGGGATAAAAGCAGTTGTGTACGAGATTGGCTAATGAAATTTTGCAAAGAGAATCAAACAATTAAGGATAATATTTGTAGCTTAGGGTTGACGTCAGGGGTCCTCGGTACTCTCTGAGCTTGGTAGTTTTCTTGCAGACGTTTCATGACCCAAACTAGGAAACATCACCAGTGCTAGTGACAGGATTAGCACTGATGATGTTACCTAGTTTGAAAGGTCATGAAACATCTGCAAGAAAACAAGCCAGCTCAGAGACCACCAAGGACCCCCTCAAGAGATCCTCTGTGCCAGCAGCCGGCTTCAAACAACATTACTCTCCACACCAAGACATCGCCAGATGCACAACACAGCAGAAAATGGGGCGATATACAACCTGGTCAAGCAGGAAGCTTCCAGATCCAGGTTTTGGAACCATTAAAATTAAAATTAAAAGCAGGAGTGCTTCCAGCTGTTAAAATATAAGATAGATGTATCCACTTAACTTACACATAATTAACTCGAAAGAGAACCTATGGCAGGCGTCCCCAAACTTGGCAACTTGGAGAATTCTGGGAGTTGAAGTCCACAAGTCTTCAAGATGCCAAGTTTGGGGACTCTGACCTACGGGAAGGAATAATTAATATTGTTAAGGCAGAAAAGGATCCCCAACAATATTTTCAATATTTGAGGGGCTGTCCCAGAGAAGAGGAGGGGGGGGGGGGGCAAGCTATTCTCCAAAGCACCCGAAGGCAGGACAAGAAGCAACAGATGGAAACTAACCAAGGAGAGAAGCAACCTGGAATTAAGGATGGTGAGGACAATTGACCAGTGAAACGACTCGCCATCCAGAAATTGTGGATGCTTCATCACTGGAGGCTTTTAAGAAGAGACTGGGCAGTCATTTTGGGTAGGGTCTCCTGCTTGAGCAGGGGGCTGGACTAGAAGACCTCCAAGATCCCCTCCAGCTCTGTTCTATTCTAAACAGCGCGCTGAAGTCCTTCCAAAGGGGACGGTCATCAGACCAAAGCATTTGTGTGCTGAGAGAATATTAGGAACCGGCAGAAAATGAGGTATGACAGCTGATAGTCCGGCTGTCAAACGGAGAAGTGCCCGGCCAAGAGGAAACAACCACTCAACAGTTGAAATCTGACGGTGAAGAGACAGTTCAATTGCTGGCAAAGCGACGTCCACAAACAAGACTCGACGCGCTCTGTGATTGTGGTTTCCCCTCGTTCGGTTGCTTCCAAGCTTTTGTGATCCAAGTGCAGATTGTTTCGACAGGATTGTCTGTCACTAACGGCTTCCTCCAGTCCCTGTAAGCTCAGGCTTATGTCAACAGTGGTGGTATTATTCTAGCCACACCTGGTCTTCCTTCTCAATTGCCTTCCTGTTTGCAAAGCTGACCTCTTTGAGTCCTCTTTGCATTATAGGAGATCCAGGGCCGTGGTGAAATGTTACCGGTTTGGCCAAACTGGTAGCAAAACATCCTGAAGGCAGGAACTAAAACCAACGGATGGAAACCAATCAAGGCGAGAAGCAACCTGGAATTAAGGAGAAACTTCCAAACCGTGAGGACAATCCACCATCCAGAAGTTGCGGGTGCTCCATCCCTGGAGGCTTTCAAGAAGAGACTGGACAAACATTTATCTGAAATGGTATAAGGATTCCTGCCTTAGGCAGGGGGGTTGGACTAGGTGACCTCCAAGGTGCCTTCCTGCCCTGTGATTCCATAAGTCTGCCAGAACTCCAATTTCTTCTCCACCGAACTGAATCGGTATTGCCTTGCCTGTTGGCCTAATTGCATTTCCCCCCCTCCCCAAAAATAATCAATACTATTTTAATATTCCGCATTCAGTAGCTGGCCTTACTGCACAGAAATAGGGGGACGCAGGATGATACGCACAGGGAGCCATTGTTGCCCCAGTTCCTCCTGCAAGCAGGGAATGTTTTGATGGGGAGATTCCGGAGAGGAAGGCAGCGAGGAAGGAATACGAGATGAGCGGGAGACGGGCGCAAGAGGCAGACAGGCAGGAGATCAGATAGCTTCAGGGAGGATGGATAATGTCGAGAGCAAATACATGTAGGGCTTATCTCTGGCTTTGTCGACTGGAGGGCTGATTGCTTGGAGGGAGACAGGCTGTGGGATAAAGGAGGACTAACTAATAGGGGCATCCAAACCTCCCAGGATTCCTACGAACAAGGAGCTGTGAGAAAAAAACAAACCCCCAAAAAACCAGCCTGGGGAAACTCTCTGAATTGAGGGAGTCAGATTAGCAGGTAAATTGTCTGTTTAATATTGTTCAGTGAATCCTTCCTAAGAGGGGATAGGAAGGGAAGAGACGGCAGATGAAGATGCACAAGACACCCTCTTAAGATACGCAGAGGACACCGGTTGGTAAGGCCAACGTAAAGAGGAGCAGGGGTGGGAGCTTGCTGCCCGGTTGCTGGGTGGGCGTGGCCATGGTGGGCGTGGCCTACTGGAACTTCCCAGAGGGCCGTTTTTCACCTTTCCCGGAGTCCGGAGGCTTCCCTCGGGCCTCTGGGAGGGCGAAAACAGCCTCCCTCTGGCCCCGGAGGCCCACCGGAAGCTGGAAACAGGTCCATTTCCAGACTTCTGGCAGGCCCCGTTTTTCTCCCTCCCAGAGCCTCTGTGCGAATCCTGCATTTACCTGCCTTGAAAATGGGCCACATGGAGACCCCTGGGAGGGGACGGGCAGGGTGGGCGGGGCCAGCCAGTCGGTTCAAATATCAGTTTGGCAAACCGGATGAAAATTTAACAGCCGGTTCGCTCGAACCAGTCCAAACCGGTCGAATCCCACCATCTAGATCAGGGGTGTCCAACCTTGGCAACTTTAAGACTTGTGGACTTCAACTCCCAGAATTCCTCAGCTGGCTGAGGAATTCTGGGAGTTGAAGTCCACAAGTCTTAAAGTTGCCAAGGTGGACACCCCTGATCTAGATATTCCAATAAGATTTCTCTGAAACAATTCCTGCTCCATGTCTGCTTGGTGGATCTCCGAGATATGGAAGAGCTGAGATGAAATGGCCTCCACAATCCGATGCCCATGAGCTCCTCCTCCTCCTCCTCCTCCTCTCCGCTAACCCCTTTCCTCTCTAGCATTGATGATGTTACCTAGCTGGGTCAGGAAATGTCTGCCAGAAAACAGCCAAGCTCAGAGAGCACCAAAGACCCCTGAGTTCAACCCCCGAGCTACAGATGTTCTCCTTTATTGGATCGGACTTCTTCAGCTATGGATGTCCACCTTCTGCTTGAACCCCCTGGCAGATACCTGTTCCTCTGTCGCATTTCTTTCACCTTTAGCCAAGTGGATTTTTCTCACTGAGGGATCTGGCCCTTGTCCTGCAGAAGCTATTCTGTAAGCTCTGCTTGAGGGGCGGCTCCCCTGTTTTCTCTCCCCGGACAGTGGCAGGTGAGTGGGGGTCTCGGGGGGGACGACGACAGTTTAACAGCTGCATGATTTGCAACACGTGTGGGAGCCAGGATACAAAGATGGGGGGTGGGCAATGGGCAGAAGGGGGTTGAGTTAACCAAAGGAGCCTGCAAAATAGAAACAGGCTATTAGTGATCCATTAGTCCAAAGTATCCAGTTGCATCCTAGGTAATCCATTAAAGCCAACATCGGAGTGCATTAGGAAGGCCCTCAGCTAGGGGAGCAGGAGGAGGAAGCCAGGGCAATCTGGCTTGAATTACAAAGTTAAAAGCTGGGGGGGGGGTGGGGGGGTGGAAGATGCCCTAAATATTTAATGCCGGGTGTTTGAGGAGACAGAACAGGAGAGTCTGCTGGGGGAAGAAGGGAAATTTGGAGGCAGAAGCGAAGGCAGAGCAGCCTCCCTCCCTCCCTCCCTTCCCAAGTGAGCCACGGAAGCCAAGAGCCAACCTGCCTCCTCCTCGGGGTGTCCAATGCCCCTGGGTTGGGGGCTCTGAAGAAGTATTGGGAGCGGGGGGGGGGAGAAACTCCACCATCCACCCAATGCACGAACAAACCTGGACTGTGGAATGGAAGCGATGGGGACCCAGTTTGAGAAAAGTGCCAACTAATGGGGATTTCACTGGCTGATGCCTTCGTGGGCAGAATTACGGAGTAAACGACCAGGAAGGGACCTTGGAGGTCATCTAGTCCAACCCACTGTTGAGGCAGGAGACCCTGCACCCTTTCAGACAAGCGGCTATCCGGTCTCTTCTTGAAAGCCTCCAGGGATGGAGCACCCACAACTTCTAGAGGCAAGCCCTTCGACTGACTAATTACCAGAATAACAAGCGTTGGAAGGGACCTTGGAGGTCTTCTAGTCCAACCCCTTGCTCAAGCAGGAGATCCTCTATCCCCTTTCAGAACAAGTGGCTGCCCAGTCTCTTCTTGAAAACTTTCAGTAAGGGAGCACCGGCAAGTTCTGGAAGGAAGCTGTTCCCCTGGTTCATTGTTCTCCAACCCCTCCACTCAGAACAGGAGACCTCACCCAGGTCTCAAATAAATGACTGACACACATTCTCTCTCTCTCTCTCTCTCTCTCTCTCTCCCCCCACTCCCTCTCTGACAGATAGACAGACAGACATGGGAGAGGAAGGTTGTCTCTCTGGCTGAGCTCTGCCCGCCCCCTTTCTGCATTCATACAAACACTGGTTTCTGGTGTGTGTGTGTGTGTGTGTGTGTGTGTGTGTGTGTGTGTGTGTGTGTGTGTTTCATCTTAATGCCAGGTCACCGTCACTTTAGGATGAAGGTCCTAGACTGCCCGCCCCCAGTTCTTAGCAAAGAGGGTTTTTTTTAAAGCAAGAAACGATTAGCGCTGCATACACACACAGGGCGTGGGAATCACGCTGCGTTGCTTAAACTTTAAAGTAAACTTTCTCCCCCCCCCCACCTAGTTTGGACGTGGGGTCGTCTCCCCCCCCCAACCTCCTCGTCCCGTCCCAAGTTGAAGTTTGGTCCCGCATCGAGGGGGCGGGGGGCGTCTTCCTCCCCGAGAGGTTTCCAGAGCTGGGAGTGAGTGACTGAACCTGTAGTACAGCAGCAGCAGCGCAGCTTATTCACTCGGGTCTCCAGTGGAAGGGGGCGGAGAGACGGACAAATGGCAGAGAAGGGAGGAGGGAGGGTCCCCCCCCCAAAGCAATCGGAAGCGCTTTTCGCTTACGGGAAAGACGGGGGTGAAGCCGAGGCGGCGGCGGCGGGGCTGCAACCAGCGCCTTCGCCCGCCTGGACCCGCCGTCACCTCCGCCTCCGCCTCGGGAGGAGGAGGTTGGGCTGGGCGAAGAGATGCAAGGAGGGAGAGAGAGAGGTGCAATGGGGAGGGGGCAAGGACGTGGGTCTGGGGAGGGGTTTCCAAGAAGAGACTGGACTGCCCTCTGTCAGAAAGGGGGTAGGGTCCCCTGCTTGGGCGGGAGGTTGGACTAGATGACCTACAAGGTCCCTTCCAATTCTGTTAATCTAATCTACATAGGGGCCGCAAGTGGCCCAGTTTCAGCTTTTCAGCCCCCCCCACCCCCATGTCAAACAGCCAGGAGCACACTGGGCCCTCTCTAACAAAATGCAATTCAATGTAGAGAAAAGTAAAGTCCTACACTTAGGCAAGAAAAACCAAAAGGACACATATAGACTGGGTGAAATCAGGCTCAATAGCAGGAACTGGGAGAGGGATCTTGGAGTCTGAGTGGACAACCAACTAAATAGGAGCCAGCCGTGTGCAGCAGCAGCCAAAAAAGCCAATGCAATCCTAAATTGCATTAACAGAGGGATACAATTGAGATCAAGGGAGGTACTAATACCACTCGATAAAGCCTGGAGGCTAAAATATACAATGAATGGTTGCAGGAACTGGGCCTGGCTAGTCTAGGGAAGAGAAGGACCAGGGGAGACAGAATAGTAGTCTTCCAATATTTGAGGAGCTGCCACAGAGAAAAGGAAGGGGTCAAGCTATTTTCCAAGGCACCCGAAGTTCAGACAAGGAATAATGGATGGAAACTGACCAAGGAGAGACTCAACCTGGAAATAAGGAGGAATTTTCTGACAGTGAGGACATTCAGCCAATGGACCAGAAGTTGCCCTCGGAAGTTGTAGGAGCTTCATCCCTGGAGGCTTTCAAGAAGAGACTGGACTGCATCTGTCAGAAATGGTGTAAGATCTCCTGCTTGGGCAGGGGGGGTTGGACTAGATGACCTACAAGGTCCCTTCCAACTCTGATGATCTGTTATCTGAATCAGACGGGGGAGGGGCGCCAGTGCAGGACAGGCGGGGAGGAGGGGGGACAGGCAACTAGGCACAATTGGGGAGGGGGCTCTATCCGGAGAAAGGGAGATGCACCCCTGCAGGGCCAGTCCAGGGGAGGCTGCCAGCCCCATCTGCCCCATCCTTGTGTGTTGTTGTGTGTTGGACTAGATGACCTACAAGGTCCCTTCCAACTCTGTTAATCTAATCCAGGGGTCTCCAAACTTGGCCACTTTAAGACTTGTGGACTTCAACGCCCAGAATTCCCCAGCCAGCCATGAAGTCCATGTATCTTACAGTTTATTTTTCTTTTCTTTATTTGATTTGTCAATCGCTTACAAGATAATAGGAATGAGTATAAACATGAATAAGAATACAGGAAATAGATACAGATGAATGGGGACAATAGGACAGGGACGGGAGGCATGATGGTGCACTTATGCACGTCCCTTACAGGCCTCTTAGGAATGGGAATTCTCTCCTTTCCTTCCTTCTTTCTGCTTCCTCCCTTTTTTCTCTTCTCCCTCCATTATTTTCTCTCCTTCCTTCCTTCCCTCCTTCCCTGTCCCTATTCTCCTTCCTCCCCCCTTCCTTCCTTCTTTCCTTCCTTCCTTTATTTTTTATTTATTTTTATTTATTTGATTTGTCAATCGCTTACAAGTTAATAGGAATAAGTATAAACATGAGTAAGGAAATAGGTACGAATAAACGGGAACAATAGGACAGGGATGGGAGGCATGATGGTGCCCTTATGCACGGCCCTTACAGACCTCTTAGGAAAGGGGTGAGGTCAATAGGGGATAGTTTGAGGTTAAAGGAGGATGTCACAACACAGTCAGGTAGTGCATTCTGGGAGTTGAGGTCCACAAATCTTAAATCTGCCAAGTTTGGGGACCCCTGAACGAATCTGTATCTGTATCCACACCCTACTCTCCACCTGGAGCCTTTCGTTGCTTTCCAGTCCCGATGAACGGCCCCAGGGAGTGGGGCTTCCCTGACCCCTAAGTCAGGGGGGGGCTGGCGATGGAGGGCCCCACTTCTACGTCCATCCCTGATGCAGGCGGCCGTTCCAATCTTTGGGGAAAGTGGTGGGGAGGCTAGAAAGCAAGAGGCTGATTTAAGACACCTGCCCTGAGAAACAGCTATGCAACATGTGAGCGATTGTGGACCCCATGTGCTTGCCCCCCCTCCCTCAGTTGCATCTCTCCCCTCCCCCAGGGGTGGGCACTTAAATCAGCCTCAGATGTCCCCCAACCCCCAGGGCTCCTGAACTTCCTCTCTGCAAGCAGAGCCATGGAGGGACATGCTGATGAGTGGGAGGAGACTGTGACCCTGGGGGGGGTCAGGACATGGCATGATCATGCAGAGGGAAGGTGTGTTGTCTCTGCCACTTGTTGCGTCGTTTGGGGATGGTGGTGTGATGCACCTGGCCTCCCCAGGATGCAAATGACAACAGTCCTTCCATTTGTCTAGGGCAGGGGTCTCCAAACTTGGCCACTTTAAGACGTGTGGACTTCAACTCCCAGAATTCTCCAGCCAGCTCTGCTGGCTGGAGAATTCTGGGAGTTGAAGTCCACACGTCTTAAAGTGGCCAAGTTTGGAGACACCCGGTCTAGGGAGATTCTCCGTCATCCAAGTCATGTGTCAGGGTTCCAACGATTGCCCTAATTAAATCATGAGCCTCGAGCCAAGCTTCAAAAGAATTCCAAAGATTTATTAGGAGCAACATGTCGGCATTATCCCAGTGGTGCCAACTCTGACACACGTCAAGGAATGCTTTTACGAGTTGACTTCACGGTCGTCCCAAAGGTGCTTTTTCAAGAGGCACCTGGACTTTCTTGATTTTTTTTTCTTTTGAAGTCGTTTTGCTTCTCATCCAAGAAGCTTCTTCAGCTCTGACAGCATAATGGGGAAGGGAAGGATTGATATTCCTTGCAGACAGCTGGTCATTTGCATCCTTTTTAGAGGGTCCCTGAGGCCACTTGGAGGTTTGTCTGTGTGCTCAGGGTCACCAGAGTGGTGCAAATGGGTGTGACTACAACCACAGCTCCTTTCAGCAGTTCCAAGGAGGCTCCACACCCATTTGCACCACTCAGGTGACCCTGAGGACACAGATAAACCTCCAAGTGTCCTCAATGATTAAATAAGAAAGCAAATGACCAGCTACCTGCAAGGAGTATAAATCCTTCCATTCCCCGTTGTCCAGTCAGAGCTGAAGAAGCTTCTTGGATGAGAAGCGAAACATCTTCAACGAAAAATCAAGAAAGTCCAGGTGCCTCCTGAAAAAAAGCACTTTTGGATTCCTTCCATTTCTGTTCTGTTCTGTTCTGTACGCACACACACACACACACACACACACACACACACACACACACACAGCCTGGAGAGCACTTCAAAGCCCAAGAAGAACCAGAGTGAAGCCCAGAACTTCCTCCTTCGCCCCAGAGTGACCCAACTGGAAACCAGTAAGCAGGAAGAGAGTCCCTGTTGGGCTTCTCCAGAAAAAAAAGGTTTCTCCAGCTCATCCGCACAGCCATTACAGGTTGTCCTCGACTTACATCCACTATTGAGCCCAAAATTTCTGTTGCTAAGCGGGACGGTTGTTATAAACGAGTTTTGTCCCATTCTACGACCTTCCTTGCCACCCTCCCTGCAATTGTTAAGGGAATCACATGGTCATTCAACGAATCTGGCTTCCCCGCGGATTGTCAGAGGATCGCAAAAGAGGATCCCATGACCCCCTGGGACACTGCGACCATCGTAAACATGAGTCAGCTGCTAAGCGCCTGAATTTGGATCATGTGACCACGGGGGTGCTGCAAAGTTCACGTCAAAAACGGTCATAAGTCCCTTTTTTCAGGGCTGTTGTAACTTCGAATGGTCACTAAATGGATGGTTGTAATCTGAGGTCATACGTAACATGCTAGCCAGATGAACCGGGATCATCTTCTTCGAATGACCCCATAATCCCTTGCATTGGGGCGGAGTCTGGGCCACTGAATGGAGCCGAGTGTTTTACTGGCCGGATACCCTTCCTGTCACCAGGGCAGAGTTTTGTTCAGCAGATACATTCTCATCGTGCCCAGAGAGAGAAATATCTGCCTCTACTCAGGATCGAACTCACAGCTTCCTGATTGTGAGGCCAGACCTCCACCTCTAGGCCACCCCACAGTTCAGCCAAATGAACCTGGACACTCTTTTTAAAAGCATTTTAATCGGTAGGAAGACCCCCTCCCACCGCTGAATACCCACCAGGACGCTCCATGGCGCTAGCCAATGGCCCACCTGCATTCTTCCAAATCTAGGCCTCTTTGCTTGCCCCCCCAAAAAAACCGGGCGGGGATGTCACTCACGTGCTGCCACTGGTCGATGATGAGTGGTCGGTATCTCAAGAAGAACTTGAGCGGGAAGGAGTCCGGATCCGGCCAGGAGGAAGGGTACTGCCACGTCACCAGCAGCCTCCGGGCGTTGTTGGGGATCGGTTTGGCAATCACATTTTCGGGGGGATCTGGTTTGACTGTTCAAGGAAGCAAAAGAGAGGAAGAAAAATGCGGTGAGAGGTCCAGGTGCATCCGTTAAGAGCAGGGGGCCCCCAACCTTGGCAACTTAGACTTAGAAGGCTTAGAATTCTTTCCTGGCCAAGTGTGACTGGACACACAAGGAATTTGCAAATGCTCTCAGGGTACATAAAAGAAAAGATACCTTCGTCAAGAGTCAAGAATCATCAGGTACCACACTTAATGATAGCCAAAGGGGACAATAAGCCATCAAATCATACCAGGAAAAGTCCATATAAACCGTAAGGATACAAGCGACAAAGTTACAGTCCTACAGCCACAAGTGGGAGGGGAGAGTGATAAGGAGTGATGAGAAGATTAATAGTGATAGTAGTGCAGACTTTGTAAATAGTTGGACAGTGTCGAGGGAATTATTTGTTTAGCAGAGAGATGGTATTGTGGAAAAAACTCCTTGTGTCTACTTGTTCTGGTGTACAGGGCTCTATATAGCGTCATTTTGAGGGAATGAGTTGAAACAGTTTATGTCAGGGATGTGAGGGGTCTGTAGATATTTTCACAGCCCTCTTTTGAAGACCTTTAAGGAGAGAATTTCTGCTTGAAATTTTGGATCTGGACAACCTACAACTATGCTGCCTACGGTCTGATCTAAGCTTTGTACACAAAATTGTCTGCTAAAATGTCCTACCTGTCAACAGCTTCTTCAGCCTCAACCACAATAATAACATGGGCAAACAATACCGTGTTTCTCATATAATAAGGCTGGGTCTTATTTTTTTTTGAGCCCCCAAAAATGGCTAGGTCGTCTTTTCGGGATTGACTTAATTCCCCCCCCCCTTGCATCTTCGGGCAGGTGGGCGGCGACGATTTGGATGTTGACCTCGGCGTTGGTGGGGCACTTTGTATCGGGGTCAACGCAGGCAGCACCATATCCGGGTGTGCAACAAAAGTACTTCCTAACGGCAAGCCCCCCCACCATTCCCCCCCCATTTAGCATGTTTTAATATAGGCCTTAATTTGGGGGGAGGGGCTTAATTTCATTTCATGCCTATAAAACATGCTGGGACTTCCTCTTGGGGGAGGCCGTATTGTTGGAGAAATAGGGTAGATACAAACTCAAAGTAAACCGCTCCAAACTCGATTGCAGAAAATACGACTTCAGCAACAGAGGAGTCAATGCCTGGAACTCACTCCCTCACTCTGTTGTTACATCCTCAAACCCCCAAAACTTGAACCGCAAACTGTCTACCGTGGACCTCACCCCGTGGTCCTTAAAGGGGGCGTGCATAAGCGCACCAGTGTGCCTACCATCCCTGTCCTACTGTCCCCTTTTATTCGTACTCATTTATTATGTATATACTTATCCCTGTTTATACTTATATGTTTATATGTTATGTTCACACTTATACTTGTTTTCTCATACATGCTAGACAAACTAACTAACTAACTAAAAATAAATAAATAAAACCAACCCATGGAACAGAAATTGCCCTCAGAAGTTGTGGGAGCTTCATCACTGGAAGCTTTCAAGAAGAGACTGGACTGCCATCCGTCAGAAATGGTGTAGGGTCTTCTGCATGGGTGGGGAGGGGGGTGTTTTGGACTAGATCGGGGGTCTCCAACCTTGGCAACTTTCAGATTTGTGGATTTCAAATCCCAGGGAGTTGAAATCCACAAATCTGAAAGTTGCCAAGGTTGGAGACCCCCTGGACTAGATGACCCTATAAGGTCCCATCCAACTCTGTTTATCCGGATATCTGTATGCCTGTGGACTTCAACTCCCAGAATTCCCCAAACACCAAGCTCGGAGAGCTCCAGGGACTCTAGTCCATCCCTGAGCTGAATTGGGTATGTCTAGTCTAAGGAAAAGAAGGATGAGGGGGCCTGATAGCAGTCTTCCAATATTTGAGGCAGGGTCTCCAACCTTGGCTACTTTAAGCCTGGAGGACTTCAACTCCCAGAATTCCCCAGCCAGCTGGCTGGGGAATTCTGGGAGTTGAAGTCCTCCAGGCTTAAAGTTGCCAAGGTTGGAGACCCTGATTTGAGGGCTTCCACAAAGAAGAAGGAGTCAAGCTGTTCTCCAAAGGACCTGAGGCTAGAACAAGAAGCAACAGGTGGAAGGAAAGAAGCAACCTTGGATTAAGGAGAAACTTCCTCACCAGGAAGACAATTAACCAAAAGAACAGAAGTTGCCTTCAGAAGCTGTGGGTGCTCCCATCACTGGTTGTGTTTAAGAAGAGACTGGACAGCCTGTTGTCTGAAATGGTATAGGGTCTCCTGCCTGAACAGGGGGTTGGGCTAGAAGACCTCCATGGTGTCCCTTCCAACTCTGTTATACTGTTCATTCATCCGTGGAATGGCTTGACTTCAGAAGTTGTGGGTGCTTATATGTATATAATTGAAAGATTGGTTTTATGTTTTTATGTTTTGTTTGTATATGTCTCATAAAAAAAATAAAAATTTCTTTAAAAATAAAAAGAAGTTGTGGGCGCTCCATCACTGGAAGCTTTCAAGAAGACACTGGACAGCCATTTTGTCTGGAATGGTATAGGGCAGGGTCCCCAACCGCCGGTCCACGGACCGGTCCCGGTCCGCGGAACAAGTCTTACCAGGCCGCTGGTTGCTGGGCGCCGCCATCTTTTTTGGTAAAAAGTGCTTCCGGTGAGCTTTTCGGGTAGAAAGCTCACCGAAGCACTTTTTCATCAAAAAGATGGCGGCGCTACGCTCGTGAGCTTTTCAGGTAGAAAGCCATTTCTACCGAAAAAGCTCACCGAGCGCTGAGCCGCCATCTTTTGACGAAAAGTGCTTCCGGTGAGGTCACGGAAGCACTTTTTCGTCAAAAAGATGGCGGTGCCCAGTTGATGCCGGTACCGGGCCGCGGCGTCAAAAAGGTTGGGGATCACTGGTATAGGGTCTCTCCTGCTGGAGCAGCGGGCTGGACTAGAAGACCTCTCAGGACCCTTTCCAGCTCTATTCTTCTTCTGTTCTCTCCCTTTCTTGGGTCCCTTCAGGTTGAGGGTGTTGCAGAAATTCGGACTCTCTTTGTGGCTGCACAGACTATCCGTGTCTGGCAAGAAGGCTAATTTAGTTCTGGCAGGGAGGAAGAAGGAGCTGTATAAATGCATTAGAGCCTCCTTGTATTTACACTGAAACTGCCTAGCTGAGCAGATCCCCGCAGAAATACAAAGAAAGAAAATAAAAGAGTTTTTGTTCGTAGCTGCCTTGATAGAAATTGACCTTCTGGAACAAAGCTTGCTCGGAGTCTAGAAATTCGTTTACAGGTTGGATTAGGCTGAAATATGAAAACCACCTTCCTTCTGCAATCATTAGGAGGATGGAAAATGGGTTGTTTTTACAGGGAAACCAAAACCAAAAAGGGATTGCAGGGATTTTATTGTTTTGTGAGCCTCCCAGAGTCACTTTGGAGCGGGAGATGGGTAGCATATAAATTCAATAAAAGAATAAAAACATTTTTAAAAGTTGGCTCTCGTTCTGTTCTTTTATATACGCCCTTAATTTTTACTGCGTAGAATAAAAAGCGATAAAAGTATGTCGATGAGATACTTAGAAAGGTTGAAAGATAGCAGTCTCTAATAAAAACCAGTTGCAACATCTGAAAATGTGTGTGCAAGTATGTATAATGCCTGAATTCTGTCTGTCTGTCCGTCCATCCATTGCCTATCTTTTGCTATCATCTAATATCTATCATATCATCTATCTATCTCTATCATCATCTCTCTCTCTTTCTTTAATCTCTCTATCTCCATTTACCTGTCTGTCTATCTAATCTATCTCTCTATCTAATCTATCTATGTATCTATCTAATATATATATATATATATATATATATATATATATATATATATATATATATATATATATATATATATATATATATATATCTATCTATCTCTCCATCTGTATCCTGTATTATCTAATCTGTCTGTCTGTCTGTCTATCTATCTATCTATCTATCTATCTATCTATCTATCTATCTATCCGCTTTCTCTCTCCCTTATTTAACAAACGCGCTTGCATTTTTACTTGTATCATTATGGCCTTTATTTATGATGTGCTTGCTGCTATGGTGAAGCTTCCAGTCAATGGGAGGGCAACCTTCCCTGCGTAACTTTGCCCAAATGCCAACCCCCTTCCTTGGAAGCCTCTCCTCTCTCTCTCTCTCTTTCTCTGTGTGTGTCTTTCCAGAGTCTCCTTTAGCATCAGGAAAAGCCTTTTCCTTTTTTTCCAAGAGTGCATGAAGGAGGGAATGTCAAATGCCACAGAAAGGGCCCCGTTGAGCCTCCGGGGGCCCTTTGGACAATCCTGTTTGTGTGTTGTGCGTGTCAGAGCAGACACAGGCGTGGGCGTCCAACACGCTGCCCTCCTCCCACCCCAATGTCACACTCTCCCTTGCGTGTTGATGACAACGGACTGCAAAACGCCTCTTGCTAGGAATTTGCCCCAAAGAGCCGCAGCTTCTCCCTAGAGACCTTTTGACAAGCAAAGCCAATGGAGGAAGCCAGATTCACTTAACAAGCAGGTGACTCACTTAACAACTGCACTGATTCACTTAACAACCATAGCAAGAAAGGGGGGTCCAGTGAGGCAAGACTCACTTAACAACTGTCTCTTTTAGCAACATAAATTTGGGGCTCAGTTTTGGGGTCTACCTGTATGGACCATGACATGGACTAGAACCCACAAAAGCCAACTGGATGTTGTTTGGTCTTTCAGATGCCCCCCAGGACCCGCCCCTCCCCTTCCAGCGGAGCCTGGGGGCCCCCTCCCCCAACCTGAAAGAGCCGCCTCTATGGTGGCCAGAGGCCAGAGAGGACCGGCCAGTGGCCTTCACCAGATGCCGAGACCCATCTCCTCATTCCTCCAGCTCTGGCCTGCAGTCCCGGGTGGGACAGAAGACCTGGAGCATGTGCAGAGTTCACGTGGGGTGCTCTGCAGGCAAGGGAGGGAAAGCCTTGGGAGCAGAGGCAGCCCTCCAACCCTGGGCCAGCCTCTCAGGTCTGCAGGGAAGGTCCCAAAGGGGTCAGCAGGAATTAGGTCCTGCCGGCATTTCTGGGGGTGCGACAGCTGCTCCTCCTGGAACAAGGAAAGGGGCTCTTTCTCCCCCCAGGAGTCACTGGCCCCTTCCTCTGGCTTAGGTCAATCAATCATTGGGAACAGAGCTGGAAGAAACCTAAGAGGTCTTCTAGTCCAGCCCCCCTCTCAGTCTCTTCTCAGTCTTCTCAGACTGTCAGTCTCTTCTTAAAAAGCCTCCAGTATCGGAGCGTCCATGTGATTTCTGGAGGCCAGCCGTTCCACTGGTTAATTGTCCTCACGGTCAAGACATTTCTCCCTCATTTCGGATTACTTCCAGGGTGTTTTGGAGAGTAAGTCAACCCCTCCTCCTCCTCCTCCTCTTTGCGACAGCCCCTCAAACACTGGAACGCTGCTATCATGTCACCCCCTAATTCTGCTTTTTCTCTAGACTGGCCAAACCCAAATCCTGCAGCTGTTCTTTAGGTGTTTTTAGTCTCCAGGTCTTTCATCATCTTAGTGGCTCTTCTCTGATTTAAAGTCTTGACATCTTTTTTGTACTGTGGGGACTAAAATCAGATGCAGCAGAACAGGGGTCTCCAACTTTGGCTGAGGAATTCTGGGAGTTGAAGTCCACCAGGCTTAAAGCCCCCAAGGTTGGAGACCCCTGCAGTAGAGTCCTGTCCCTTGCCTGGGTTACCTCTTTTGCCCCCTTGGGGGCCTCCTTGCCCATCATCCCCATAGCCCCTGCTCCGATGGGATCCTTGCACCCCCCTCCCCCCCCCCAGATAGCCCAGGTCCCAGAGAGAGCCCCATCGGTGCAATTGAATCTCCAAAATGCCCAGAATGTCTCCTTTGGCATATATTTGAGCTCATCATTTGCACATCATGCGGCACAACAGTGGCAGCAGCATCTGCCCCCGGATGGCTTTTGATGTGGAGAATAATGAACACCGTCAGGATGTTACATTTTTAATGCCGGGTGTTTGCTTTCCGTAATTTGCCCAGGGCTCCCATTAGAAAAACCTGAGACTGGAGAATTCCCTGTTTCTGTCTCCTGCTGCATTTGCGTCAAGAACGCAAACACCATCTGCCAAGCCGCCTTCGCCTTCATTGTGGCGACACCACAACTCGGGATCCAGCAAGAGGGCTTACACAAAACGCCACCCCCACCCCCCTCGCCAGCCACAAAGTCACACTTGCAAAGCTGTTGTGGCCTGTTGGCCGCTGGTCCCTCCAGCAGCTGAATCACAGAAGAGGAGGAGGAGGAGGAGGAGGAGGAGGAGGAGGAGGAGGAGGAGGAGGAGGAGGCGGCGTGGGAGTCAGGGCCAGCATCAGGGCAACCTGGGAGCTCTGAGGGGGAAGAGGGAATGAAGCTGGCAGAGAGAGAGAGACAGAGAGAGAAAGAAAGAAAGAGACAGAGAGAAAGAGAGGGGGAGGGAGGGAGGCAGAGGGAGGGAGGCAGAGCCTGGGCCGCCCATTAGCCCTCAGGTGGAAAGTCAACAGCCTCCAGGTCTGGAGGTGGCTGATGAGGAGGAGGAGGAACAGCTGCATCCAGTACCTGACACATGGATGCTCAGAAGGCAGAGGAGAGGAGAGCAGTGGAAATCTATGGGCCGGTACTTGGGACGGAAGAGCCATTATAAGTAAGGTGTGGTCTTACTAAGGCTTTATAGAGCGGTATTGTCATGCCTCTGTCGGAATCTGAAGCTGAGCAGCTGACAGGGAGTGGGAGTGTGGCCTCTGTTGGCTGTGGAAGAAACTGGGGAAGGGCAAAGTCTGGCTGGGCAGAGCAGGGGAGAGGTAGAGCAAGGGAGAGGGAGTTCAGAGGAAGACCCAGGCCCACCCCTCTTCATCCTAGGGCACGCAGGGAGGAACGGAGAAGGGAGCAAAGTGAGTTGCATGGCTTACGGGGGAGGAAAGGGCCCTGATTCCCTTCATTAGTTGCAGCTGGGAGCACAGGGTTTAAAAGAAGAAGCTGTGTGCAGCAAGCTGTTGGGAGCAAGTGTGAATTTAACTGGTATCGTTGTGGCTTATTTGTGTTCCTGGCGTCTTCCCAACTGTGTGTATTTTGCTGGGCTTTCGAGTTTGAAATTCCTACTCCTGCCCTGCCAAACGGATTACTTCAGCTTGGTTTGTTTGGATTTTAAGTTACAGTTTGTGTGTCCCTTGTTTTGGACTGAATTTTCTACAATCAGAGGCTGTTCCTAGGAGAGTTTTTCTCCAGCCCGAAGGTAACCTGGACATTGGGGGCAAAATTGGAGCTAATAAAGGGACTCTTCTTGCTTATCTGACTGTGTGGCCTTTGTGCCACGCCCCTTTGGGTCATCACAGGTATTAGTACCTCATTTGATGTTGATCCTTCTGCCAGAGGCTGCAGCCTTTAAGCAGTGGGGTGCCCTTCCTGCCCCCCTGCTTCTTTTGAAGGGTTTCCTCCCCCCCGTTTCTGAATCCCTCGCGTCTCCTTCCTTGAGATCCTGGGGTGGGGAGGGGAGGAAATGGGGCCGGGGGGGGGCTGCCCGCTGCACTTACCTATTGCAAACTCATCGAAGGAGGTGGTGGTGGAGCTGCTGCCCAGGGCGTTGCTGACGGTCAGGGTCACCTTGTACTTCTTGGTGGAGAAGAGGTGGGGGTAGCGGATGTAGCACCTGTTCTTGGGCCCCGTGTCCTTCTCGCACGCAATCTCCTGGGAGTCGTGTCTGGGGTGGGGGGAGAGAAAAAGGTGGCAAGGTGGAGATCAGGGAGAGGCACGCATTCTGGAGAGGGGCACAGTAGCGGTCCCCAATTGAACGGCTGCCCTCAACTGTTTGCACCCCTTGCGAGAGCCCCCACATCAGGGGGTTGGACTAGAAGACCTCCAAGGTCCCTTCCAACTTTTCAGCATTCTATTCTTTCCTGATTCTATTCTATTCTTCTATTCTATTCTATTCTGTTCTGTTCTATTCCTAATTCATATTCTATTCTATTCATTATTCTGTTCTATTCTATTCTATTCTATTCTATTCTATTCTATTCTATTCTATTCATTATCCTATTTCATTCTATTCAATATTCTATTCTATTCTATTCTATTCTATTCTATTCTATTCTATTCTATTCTATTCTATTCTATTCATTATCCTATGCTATTCTATTCTTCTCACTATTCTATTCTATTCTATTCTATTCTATTTTATTCTATTCTATTCTATCCTATTCATTATCCTATTCTATTCTATTCTATTCTATTCTATTCTATTCTATTCTATTCTATTCTATTCTATTCTATTCTATTCTATTCTATTCATTATCCTATCCTATCCTATCCTATCCTATCCTATCTATCCTATCCTATCCTATCCTATTCTATTCATTATCCTATTCTATTCTATTCATTATTCTATTCATTATTCAATTCAATTCAATTCATTATCCTATTCTATTCTATTCTATTCTATTCTATTCTATTCTATTCTATTCTATTCTATTCTATTCTATTCTATTCTATTCTATTCTATTCTATTCTACCCTGTTCTATTCTATTTCCCATTCACATTCTATTCTATTATTTCTTATTCTATTCTATTCCATTTTCATTTTCATATTCATATTCCCATTCTGTTCTATTCTATTGTATTCTAGTCTCGGTGCTCCCTCCAACAGTGGCCACTGTCTGCTGCACCGGCTGGCCCCCTCCTCCTCGGGGGAAGGGACTTACGCCCTCCTGATGTGGGTCTGGGGTATCTGAGGAACCATCTCACCCCAACGGGATTGGCCCCCATCCCACCTGGTCTGGCAGAAAGGACCCTCCTGCTGCTCCCTAGAAGCCCTCAGTGGGACATGAGCCCCCCCTGGCAGGACCAGGTTTGCCCAGTTGCCCCTCCCCCCACCCGGGGTTCCCGGCTCAAGGGAATTCCACCAGGAACTTCTCTCGCTCCGGATGCTGGTTTGTGATCTCGGTTTGCTCTCCTTCGTCTGTCCGAAGCCCCACTTACATGATGGTGATGTTGAAGGTATCGGGAATGTAGGTCGGGCTGGGCAGGTGCCAGCTGCAGTAGAAACCGATGGGGTAGTTGTTGGACCTGCACATCAGGCTGGGCTCCCGGGGGGGTGCTATGAGGAGAGAGAGAGAGAGAGAGAGGAAAAGAGGAGAGAGAAAGAAAGAAGGAGGAAGAGAATGAGAAAGAGGAGAGAGAGAGAGAGAGAGAGAGAAAGGAAGTCAGTGAGAGAGAAAGAGAGAGAGGAAAGAGGAGAAACAAGAAAGGAAGAGAGAAGAAAGAGAAAGAGAGAGAGAGAAAAGAAAGAGGAGGAAGAGAGAGAGAGAGGAAGAAAGAGAGAGAGGGAGAGTTAGAGAGAAAGGAAGTCAGTGAGAGAGAAAGAGAGGAAAAGAGGAAGAGAACAAGAAAGAGAATAAGAGAGAGAGAGAAATGAAGTCAGTGAGAGAGAAAAAGAGGAAAAGAGAAAAAGAGAGGGAGAGAACAAGAAAGAGAATGAGAGTGGAAGGGAATGAGAAAGAGAGAGAGGGAGAGAGATGAGAGAAAAAGGAAAAGAGAGAGAGGAAGAGAGAGTGGGGAAGAGAAAAAGAGGGAAAAAAACAAAACACACAGAGAGAGAGGTTAGAGTTCTAGGCTCTGATAGCTGCAACTGAGAATATTTTCAATTTCTTCCAAGAAGCAATACAACTGACCAACATTGTGTGTGTGTGTGTGTGTGTGTGTGTGTATTTGTGTGACCAATAGAAGAAAATGTTTGTAGCTCAGGATTGAAGTATAACAGCCACCATGTAGGGCAGCCAGGCTGAAGACTAGCAGAGCGTATCCATTTTTTATTTATTTTATTTTTTTATTAAATTTATGTTTTGCCCATCTAGTTTCTAAGTGACTCTGGGTGACTTACAGCATAAAAAAACATTAAAATCATCAAAATGTGTGTGTCTGTGTGTGTATTTGTGTGACCAATAGAAGAAAGTCACAATATACACCCAATGAAATCACAATACAAATAGAATAAGTCTGTTCATGGTATCCACAAACACCAACCGGCACTTCAAAGACTGCCTAGCTTCTCAGCCGATGGACCAACTCAAACCATAGTTTCAGCTGGGAAACCAAAACGGCACTTCCAGGCAAATCAGCCATCAACAGACACAGAGAAATAAATAGAGACTACACACCATTCAAAAGAGACTATTAAAAAAAGGCTAAAGAGCAAACAAACGGATCAGAATATATCCTGTCTGGCAGCCAATATCCAGATAAGCAGGGATTAAGATCAGACAAACAATCAAGCAGAAAACAATAAGTCAATCACGCCACTACCAACTCAGACGATCAAACAATAAACAACAGCTTAATCAAGGAACCACCAGGAAGAAAACAACACTGACAATGCAAGCCAAATAAATAGAGAGCAAACTGCCCACTGTTCTAGCACTGATGATGTTACCTAGTCACGAAATGAAACGCCTGCAAGGAAACAAACCAAGCTCGGTCCTTGGTGCTCCCTGGGGGCTCCCTTAGGGTGTTGGGTTGGGGGGGGTCTTCCATGGGGAGGGGCAGAAGATGCTACTTCCCTCAAAAGATGAGTCTTCCAGAAAGAGGGTTTCTTTGGAGGGAGGAGGGGGCTCTACATTAAGTAAATTACTCTACATACTAACTTCTTAATCTAGGTCGCAAGCCACAGCAGGCTTTGCTCACACAGTCCACCAGCTGATGGCTTCACATGACCCCCACAAGGAGAAGAAATGCCTTCCTACCACAAACCCCCACCAGTAATTACAAGCCTACATCAAGAGGTCGAGTGCGCATCATGCAACCCTTCCCAGGCCCCTCATTGACACCCACGCCTTGCCCTTCGGGTCAAGCTCAATTATGCTTAGAAGCCACAGAACATAGAATAATGGAGTTGGAAGGGACCTTGGAGGTCTTCTAGTCCAACCCTCTGCTTGAGCAGGAGATCCTGTACCATTTCAGATAAATGATTGTCCAGTCCCTTTTTGGAAGCCTCCAGTGATGGTGTCAAGCCCTTGTCAGAGTCTGAATTCGAGGAGGAAGATAAACAGCCATCAAGGAGAGGAAATGTGGCTCCGTTGGCTGTGGAGGAAATGGGGGAAGGGCAAAGTCCGGCTGGGCAGAGCAGGGAAGAGGGAGAACAAGGGAGAGGGAGTTCAGAGGAAGATCCAGGCCCACCCCCTCTTCATCCTAGGGCATGCAGGGAGGAACGGAGAAGGGAGCAACGTGGGTTGCGTGGCTTACGGGGGGGAAAGGGCCTTGATTCCCTTCATTAGCCACACCTAGGAATGAGAGTTTAAAAGAGATGCAAGCTGAGTGTGGTGTCTGCTGGGAGCAAAGGTGAGTTTATCTTGTGTTGACTTTGCTTATCTGCGTTCCTGGCATCCTCCCAACCGTGTTGAATTACTGCCGTTCCTTCACGTCTGGAATTCCTTCTCCTGCCCTGCCGGACTAATTACCTCCTTTTGCCTTGATTGGACTTATAGTTCCAGTTTTTGTTGACCTTGTTTTGGACTTGATTCTCTGCAGCCAAAGGCTATTCCTGGGAGAGTTTTTCTCCAGCCCAGAAGGTAACCAGCACATTGGGGACAAAGTTGGAGCTAATAAAGGGACTCCTACTGATTGTCTGACTGTGTTGCCTTTGTGCCACGCCCCTTTGGGTCATCACAGTTGGGGCACCCACAACTTCTGAAGGCAACTTCCATTCCACCAGTTAATTGTCCTCACTGTCAGAAAGTTTCTCCTTAGTTCTAGGTTGCTCCTCTCCTTGATGAGTTTCCACCTGTTGCTTCTTGTCCTGCCCTCAGGTGCTTTGGAGAATAGCTTGACTGCCTCTTCTTTGGGGCAGCCCCTGAGATATTGGAAGACTGCTATCATGACACCCCTAGTCCTTCTTTTTATTAAACTAGATGTACTGAATTCCTGCAACCCTTCTTCAAATGTTTTAGCCTGCAGTCCCTTAATTATCCTCGGTTGCTCTTCTCTGCACTCTTTGTTAGAGTTCTACAATCTCAATATCTTTTTCATTGTGTAAAGAACTGGTGACCAGAACTGGATGCAATATTCCAAGTGTGTGTCTTACTAAAGTTTGTGTGACCAATAGAAGAAAATGTTTGTAGCTCAGGATTGAAGTATAACAGCCACCATGTAGGACAGCCAGGCTGAAGACTAGCAGAGCGTATCCATTTTTATTTATTTTATTTTTTTTATTAAATTTATGTTTTGCCCATCTAGTTTCTAAGTGACTCTGGGTGACTTACAGCATAAAAAAACATTAAAATCATCAAAATGTGTGTGTCTGTGTGTGTATTTGTGTGACCAATAGAAGAAAGTCACAATATACACCCAATGAAATCACAATACAAATAGAATAAGTCTGTTCATGGTATCCACAAACACCAACCGGCACTTCAAAGACTGCCTAGCTTCTCAGCCGATGGACCAACTCAAACCATAGTTTCAGCTGGGAAACCAAAACGGCACTTCCAGGCAAATCAGCCATCAACAGACACAGAGAAATAAATAGAGACTACACACCATTCAAAAGAGACTATTTAAAAAAGGCTAAAGAGCAAACAAACGGATCAGAATATATCCTGTCTGGCAGCCAATATCCAGATAAGCAGGGATTAAGATCAGACAAACAATCAAGCAGAAAACAATAAGCCAATCACGCCGCTACCAACTCAGACGATCAAACAATGAACAACAGCTTAATCAAGGAACCACCAGGAAGAAAACAACACTGACAATGCAAGCCAAATAAATAGAGAGCAAACTGTCCACCGTTCCTGCACTGATGATGTTACCTAGTCACCAAATGAAACGCCTGCAAGGAAACAAACCAAGCTCGCTCCTTGGTGCTCCCTGGGGGCTCCCTTAGGGTGTTGGGTGGGGGTGGGGGGGTCTTCCATGGGGAGGGGCAGAAGATGCTACTTCCCTCAAAAGATGAGTCTTCCAGAAAGAGGGCTTCTTTGGAGGGGGGAGGGGGCTCTACAGTAAGTAAATTACTCTACATACTAACTTCTTAATCTAGGTCGCAAGACACAGCAGGCTTTGCTCACACAGTCCACCAGCTGATGGCTTCACATGACCCCCCACAAGGAGAAGAAATGCCTCCCTACCACAAACCCCCACCAGTAATTACAAGCCTACATCAAGAGGCCGAGTGCGCATCATGCAACCCTTCCCAGGCCCCTCATTGACACCCACGCCTTGCCCTTCGGGTCAAGCTCAATTATGCTTAGGAGCCACAGAACATAGAATAATGGGGTTGGAAGGGACCTTGGAGGTCTTCTAGTCCAACCCTCTGCTTGAGCAGGAGATCCTGTACCATTTCAGATAAATGATTGTCCAGTCCCTTTTTGGAAGCCTCCAGTGATGGTGTCAAGCCCTTGTCAGAGTCTGAATCCGAGGAGGAAGATAAACAGCCATCAGGGAGAGGAAATGTGGCTCCGTTGGCTGTGGAGGAAATGGGGGAAGGGCAAAGTCTGGCTGGGCAGAGCAGGGAAGAGGGAGAACAAGGGGAGTTCAGAGGAAGACCAGGCCCACCCCCTCTTCATCCTAGGACACGCAGGGAGGAACGGAGAAGGGAGCAACATGGGTTGCCTGGCTTACAAGGGGGAAAGGGCCTTGATTCCCTTCATTAGCCACACCTAGGAATGAGAGTTTAAAAGAGATGCAAGCTGAGTGTGGTGTCTGCTGGGAGCAAAGGTGAGTTTATCTTGTGTTGACTTTGCTTATCTGCGTTCCTGGCATCCTCCCAACTGTGTTGAATTACTGCCGTTCCTTCACGTCTGGAATTCCTTCTCCTGCCCTGCCGGACTAATTACCTCCTTTTGCCTTGATTGGACTTATAGTTCCAAGTTTTTGTTGACCTTGTTTTGGACTTGATTCTCTGCAGCCAAAGGCTGTTCCTGGGAGAGTTTTTCTCCAGCCCAGAAGGTAACCAGCACATTGGGGACAAAGTCCGAGCTAATAAAGGGACTCCTACTGATTGTCTGACTGTGTTGCCTTTGTGCCACACCCCTTTGGGTCATCACAGTTGGGGCACCCACAACTTCTGAAGGCAACTTCCATTCCACCAGTTAATTGTCCTCACTGTCAGAAAGTTTCTCCTTAGTTCTAGGTTGCTCCTCTCCTTGATGAGTTTCCACCTGTTGCTTCTTGTCCTGCCTTCCGGTGCTTTGGAGAATAGCTTGACTGCCTCTTCTTTGGGGCAGCCCCTGAGATATTGGAAGACTGCTGTCATGACACCCCTAGTCCTTCTTTTTATTAAACTAGATGTACTGAATTCCTGCAACCCTTCTTCAAATGTTTTAGCCTGCAGTCCCTTAATTATCCTCGGTTGCTCTTCTCTGCACTCTTTCTACAATCTCAATATCTTTTTTACATTGTGTAAAGAACTGGTGACCAGAACTGGATGCAATATTCCAAGTGTGGTCTTACTAAAGCTTGGCAAAGTAGTATTTAATGTGACACTTAATGTGATCTTGATACTATCCCACTATTGACGCATCCTAGGATTGCGTTGGCTTTTTTGCCTGCTGCCAGAAACGGCTGGCTCCTATTTAAGTGATTGTCCAGTAAAGAGCTACCTTCATGGCATGGAGGTGTGCAGCTGGCCTTCTTTACACCAGGCTGTTCTATTATCAAATGGAATTAATCTTCCTCAAATCTCTGCTTCACTTCCTTCTTTTCAGTGCAGTTATTCGCTTTCTATGTTGATCAGTGCAGTGATGGCCTGGCCAGGAAGCCCTGAAAGCATCAATTTAATCCTAATATCGCCCTCTGCCACCTTCACAATCCCCTTAATTTAGATTTATAAACCATCTCTCTCCCCTCTTCCCTACCTTGTAAAAATACCTTAATTTCTCCTCCATATTAAATCCGGCTTTATGCAAACAGAAGCTGCCGGGGCCAGCAGACGGCTCGGTCTCTCCCTGAATGTAACCCTGAGATTTGGCCAAGTGGATAATCATAACAACCGGTGTTTTAATTTTTAGCGGCCTTCCTGGGTTATTCATCCAGCGTGTCACCGAGATGGGAATCCCTGCAAGCCAGCTTGTTCAATTTCCAAGCCATTAACGATTCAATTAATCGTCTGTCAATTCTATGGTCCAAGCTATGCAATTAGTAGACTAATATTAAGGGGATGATCATCATTTCTGTTTATCTAACTGACAGAAAAGAAAAAAACATCATTCTGCTCAGCCCTCAAACCGGACACAGTCTTTAATCTGGCAAATCTTGTCTATGTCAAGCCAACATAGAGTATTAGAATTGGGACCTTGAAGGTCTTCTAGTCTAACCACCAGCTCCAACAGGAGACCCCATTACCATTTCAGGTAAATGCCTGTCCAGTCTCTTCTTAAAAACCTCCAAGGATGGAGTACCCACAAGTTCTGGTGGCAAGCTGTTCCACTGGTTGATTGCTCTCACTGTTAGTCCATTTCTCCTTAGTTCTAGATTGCTTTTCTTCCATCCATTGCTTCTCTTTTTGCCTTCTGGTGCTTTGAAGAATAGTTTGACCCCCTGTTCTTTGTGGCAGGTCCATAGATATTGGAAGACTTGTTACCATGTCACCCCAGTCCTTTTTTCCATCAAAGTGGACATGCCCAATTCCTGCAACCGTTCTTGATACGTTTCAGCTGCAGCCTCTTGGTTGCTCTTCTCTGCACTCTTTCCAGAGTCTCAACCTCTTTTTTATATTGTGGTGACCAAAACTGGATGTGATATTCCAAGTGTGGCCTTACTAGGACATTGTAAGGTTGTTTATAGATTTTGTAACCCAGCATAGCTGGCTGGGGGGTTCTGGGAGTTGAAAGTCCTCCCATCTTAAAGTGGCTGAGGTTGAGAAACACTGATTTAAACTAACAAGCTGTTGTGGTTCGTCAGCAGCAGGTGTGGACGGCTGAGGTCTCAGAGAGCGAGGACTCGGATGAGGGGCCTGCGTGGGATGCAGGGATGGGGCCAGGACCATCAGGGAGTGGAATGCTGCCTTCGGAGATTGTGGAGGCTGGCAGCAGTGAGGAAGAGTCCCCTGAGGAGCCTGTGCCCAGTGCATATGCGCAGGGCTGCTCGAAGGAAAGAGCAGCTGCAGCAGCACTAGCGACTCGGGAGTAAAGCTGCAAGGTGATGGCCCCTCCCTTAAGAGATAAAAGCCAGCTGAGAAACTGGAGTTCTTTGCAGGAAGCAAAGAAGTTTTTGCACTCAAGCCTTGTGGACGTTCGGAATATCTTGGTTGGTGTTTGGAATATTTCTTAGTAACTTTATCTAGTGTTCTTGGCAGCCTTTCACAACCTTGGCAAGGCTCGTTCTTATCAGAGACGATTAGTTTGAAACAGCCTTTTAACCAGGAAGGAACGGAATTTGCAAAGAATCATTAAAAGGTTTTGCTGTTACCTCCATTTCGTGTTTGTTTCCCTGGAACAAGGTTTGGGTCAGAACACAAACTTCAGCCTGGGACTCTCTCTTGTAGCTGCCAAGCAAGATTAAAGCAGAGAGGCAGTGGAGCATCCAGAAACAGCAGGAGCCAGAAATTGAAAATCTAAAAAATGCAAGCGGCATTCCATGAAACAATAAAAGCGCAGGAGCGCATTTTCATGCAGGCTGCGAGAAAGAAGAAAAAAGATGCAAGATCAGAGAACAGATGGAAACAGAAGGGGAACAGAGAAGGAGAAATTGAAAAGAAGCCTCAAATGGGGCCGAATGCTTTTTCTACAGAGGCGGCTTGTCTTTCGAATCTCAACCGCCAATGAAATTCTCTTCGTTTGGGTTTCCTAACTTTCTTTGGAATGACTTCTGATTCTGGGATTGCTCCTAAATGCCCCCACTTCCCAGATGGTGCCTGATAAAAAGCGAGAGCGCTTGGCGGATCTTGGCTGAGCTGCTAAAGCTCTGTGTGTAGCTAAGATGAGACACCACCAAGTGATCCTAGGACGGTAGGATCCTTAAAATGATACTCCGTGGACAGAAAGGAAAACTGGGAAATCCTTAAAGGAACACCTAATGGAAAGAAAGAAAGAAAGAAGGAGAAAGGAAGGAAGGAAGGAAGGAAGGAAGGAAGGAAGGAAGGAAGGAAGGAAGGAAGGAAGGAAGGAAGGAAGGAAGGAAGGAAGGAAGGAAAACTCTCATATAAAGAACAATTGCTGGAATTGGGTATGTCTACTTTGATGAAAAAAAGGAGTAGGGGAGACATGATAGCAGTCTTCCAATATCTGTCGTGGTTAGCTGGCAGCAGGTGCAGATGGCGGAGGAGAGCGAGGAGTCTGATGAGGGGCCGGGACCATCCAGGAGTGGACTGCTGCCTTCAGAGATTGTAAGGACTGGCAGCAGCGATGAGGAGGTTCCCGAGGAGCCTGTGCCAAGTGCGCTTGCACGAAGGATTGCTCAGAGGAAAGAACAATTACAGCAGCACAGGCGACTCGGGAGTAAGGCTGCAAGGCAATGGCCCCTCCCTCAAGAGGATAAAAGCCAGGTTTGGAAAAGGGTTCTTTGCAGACAGCAAAGAAGCTCTGAAACTCAACGGGTGGACATCTTAGTTCGTGTTTGGAGAATTTTGTAAATTAGTTCTTATCTCTGGGTTTTTGGCAGCCTGGACAAACAACTTGGCATGGCTCTTTCTTGTCAGAACTAATTGTTGGAAAGCAGCCTTTTATCAGAATTGTGATGAAACCTTAAAAGGTGGGGGCTGTTGCCTTTGTCTGTGTTTGCTCTTTGGGAACCCGGTTGGGTCAGAACAATATCCAAGGGGCTGCCCCAAAGAAGAAGAGGAGGGCAACTTATTCGCCAAAGCCCCTGAAGGCAGGACAAGAAGTAATGGATGGAAACTCATCAAGGAGAGAAGCAACCTGGAATTGAGGAGGAATTTCCTAACAGTTGAGGACAATTAACCGGTGGAACAACTTGCCTCCAGAGGTTGTGGTTGCTCCAACACCGGAGGTTTTTAAGAAGAGATTGGATAACTATTTGTCTGAAATGGTATAAGATTTCCTGTCTAAGCAGGGGGTGGGACTAGAAGACCTCCAAGGTCCCTTCCAACTCTTTCGATTTTGTTAGTCTGATAATTAATCATTGGAACAGCTGGCCTCCAGAAGTTATGGGTGCTGCATCACTGGAGGCTTTTAAGAAGAGTCTGGACAACCACTTGTCTGGGATGGTATAGGGTTTCCTGCTTTACCAGGGGGTTGGACTAGAAGATCTCCAAGGTCTCTTCCAACTCTGCTATTCTATTCTATTCTATTCTATTCTATTCTATTCTATTCTATTCTATTCTATTCTATTCTATTCTATTCTAATTCCTATTCTATTCTATTCTATTCTATTCTATTCTATTCTAATTCCTATTCTATTCTAATTCCTGTTCTGTTCTGTTCTCTTCTTTCTCTTCTCTCTTCTCTCTCTTCTCCTCCTTCCGTTCTCGTCTCTTCTCTCCATTCCATTTCCATTCCATTCTATTCAATGCCTCATTCCTTCATTCTATTCTATTCTATTCTATTCTATTCTAATTCCTATTCTATTCTAATTCCTGTTCTGTTCTGTTCTGTTCCGTTCCGTTCCGTTCCGTTCCGTTTCCTTCCGTTCCATTTCCATTCCATTCCATTCCATTCCATTCCATTCTATTCTATTCTAATTCCTATTCTATTCTAATTCTCTGTTCTGTTCTGTTCTGTTCTGTTCTATTCTTCCATTCCATTCCATTCCATTCCATTCCATTCCATTCCATTCCATTCCATTCCATTCCATTCCATTCCATTCCATTCTATTCCATTCTATTCTATTCTATTCTATTCTATTCTATTCTATTCTATTCTATTCTATTCTATTCTATTCCATTCCATTCCATTCCATTCCCTATTCTATTCTATTATTCTATTCCCTATTCTATTCTATTCTATTCTATTCCATTCCATTCCATTCCATTCCATTCCATTCCATTCCCTCCTGTATGGCTGCCCTAAAACCGATTAGCTCTGTTCAGGTCAT
>NC_142010.1:266983589-267071089 GCF_049901735.1 Notechis scutatus | reverse complement strand
GGTAGATAGATAGATAGATAGATAGATAGATAGATAGATAGATGATAGATAGATAGATCTAGGTAGGTAGGTAGAAAGGTAGATAGATAGATAGATAGATAGATAGATAGATAGATAGATAGATAGATGATAGATAGGAAGGTAGAAAGACAGAGGTAGATAGATAGATAGATAGATAGATAGATAGATAGATAGATAGATAGATAGATAGATAGATAGATAGATAGATAGATAGATAGATAGATAGATAGATAGATAGATAGATAGATAGATAGATAGATAGATAGATAGATAGATAGATAGATAGATAGATAGATAGATAGATAGATAGATAGATAGATAGATGATAGAAGATAGATAGATAGATAGATGGATAGTTGGAAAGATGGATAGATAGATAGATAGATAGATAGATAGATAGATAGATAGATAGATAGATAGATAGATAATAGATAGGTAGGTAGAAAGGTAGAAAGATAGATAGATAGATAGATAGATAGATAGATAGATAGATAGATAGATAGATAGATAGATAGATGATAGATGATAGATAGATAGATAGATAGATAGATAGATAGATAGATAGATAGATAGATAGATGATAGATAGATAGATAGATAGATAGATAGATAGATAGATAGATGATAGAAGATAGATAGATAGATAGATAGATAGATAGATAGATAGATAGATAGATAGATAGATAGATAGATAGATAGACAGACAGATGTAGAAATGGATGGATGGATGGATGGATGGGCAGATGGACAGACAGACAGGGGTGGATGAATCAACAGATATAGGGATGGATGGATGAATAAGCAGAAAAGAGGGAGAGAGAGAGGGAGAGAGAATGAATAGTGGAGTGTGTAATATATATATATATATAAAATCTCAATCATATAATGAGGATAAACAACATCTACATACCATTTAAAAGAGGCAACCAAAGGTTAAAGGAGAAAAGTGTCTCTTCCCTAGCAATCAAAACCCGGTTACGCCCGGATTAACACCATGCCGTAAACAACAGCCTAATCATGGAACCCTCAAGAATGTTCCCACCAAAACTTGTGTGCAGACAGAGAGCAAACACCATTCCTTTCCAGCACTGATGACGTTAGCTAGTTGGGTCATGAAAAGTCTTCAAGAAAACAGCTAAGCTCAGGGAGCACCAAGGACCCCAGAGTCCTCCTCCTCCTCCTCCTCCTCCTCACAAACACACACAAACTCCCTCCCCTCTAGCACTGATAATGTTACCTAGTTAGGTCATAAAATGTCTGCAAGAAACCCCACCAAGCTCAGACAGCACCAAGGACCCCCAACTGTCCATTTGCTTCCTCCCAAATTCACCTGAGCATTTTTTCCACTGGCTTTGCCAGCAGCGAGGGCCAGATCCCCATGAGATCTGGTCACTTGCAAAACTGGAGATCAGGAATGGATTGCTTCCCTTTGGCAGCTCCTGCACAGAGCCAAAAACGACTGGCAGCGACGGAGGGAGAAGGAAGGATTTGCAGAGATGCAAAGAAGTTAAGATCTCAGAAGCTTCATTGTTCTCCACCGGTGATGATCCTCTTTTTGGCATCTGTTATGCCTAGAAACCTGTTTCATCCACTTCTGTTATCGACTTGCCTCATTAAATTCTTTTTAAAAAAAAACCAGTTAACACAACAAAATCCTCATTTAACAAATCATTCAATAGATCAAAAGGAACAAAATCAATTTTAATCTAAAGAAATATATTGTTTTCTTCCTAAATTCAAGGCAGAGGAGAAAAATGACAGCGCTGGATGGATTTACACCTGGTTTTCACCCCTTAATTGATGGCACAGTTTCCTTTTTCCATTTACGTCTGACCTCCCTCCCACGATGTGGAAACGACCAAACTTCTCCACGGATCCTGGCAAATTGGAGGGCAGCAGATCTGCCGTGGCTGCAAGGAAGAAGGTCAAAACGATACCGATGAAAGGGAATCTTCATAGCTCAAGGTGGAATTGTGGGGTCCTTGGTGCTCTCTGAGCTTGGTGGTTTTTTTGCAGACGTTTCATGACCCAGCCAGATAACATCACCAGGACTGATTTGTGGAGTAGAGGTGGGAGGAGGGTTTAGGGTGACTTGTCAGCTACCCCTGAGGAGGCCCCGAATTCTCATTAAAAGTTCTCACCTTCCATCTCAGATTGGAGAGGGGCTGCAGTGAAGAGGGAAGAAGGGCTGGGGGCAGGTTAGCCAGAAGACGAAGCTCAGGAAGAAGGAGCTCTGCAGAAAAGCGGGGGAAGGAAGGAAGGAAGGAAGGAAGGAAGGAAGGAAGGAAGGAAAAGAGGGAAGGAAGGAAGGAAGGAAGGAAGAGAGAGGAAGGAAGGAGAGGGGAGGGAGGGAGGAGGAATGAAGGAAGGAAAAGAAGGGAAAGGAAGGAAAAAAGGGGGAAGGGGAGTAAGGAAGGAAGAAGTTAGGAAAGAAGGAAGGAAGGAAGGAAGGAAGGAAGGAAGGAAGGAAGGAAGGAAGGAGGGGAAGGAAGGAGAGGAAGGAAGGAAAAGAGGAAGGGAGGAGAGGGAAGGAGGTGGAATGAAGGAAGGAAAAAGGGGAGGGGAAGAAGGAAGGAAAAGGGGGAAGGAGGAAGGAAGGAAGGAAGTTAGGAAAGAAGGAAGGAAGGAAGGAAGGAAGGAAGGAAGGAAGGAAGGAAGGAAGGGAGGGGAAGGAAGGAGAGGAAGGAAGGAAAAGAGAGAGGAGGGAAGGGAGGGAGGAGAGAGAAGGGAAGAAGGAAGGGGAGGGGAAGGAAGGAAGGAAAAGGGGAAGGGGGAAGGAAGGAAGTTAGGAAAGAAGGAAGAAGGAAGGAAGGGGGAAGGAAGGAAGGAAGGAAGGAAGGAAGGAAGAAGGAAGGAAGGAAGGAAAAGGGGGAAGGAAGGAGAGGAAGGAAGGAAAAGAGAGGGGGAGGAGAAGGAGGGAGGGAGGAGGAATGAAGGAAGGAAAAGAAGGGAGGGGAAGGAAGGAAGGAAAGGGGAAGGAAAGAAGGAGAGAGGAAGGAAGGAAGGAGAGGAAGAAGGAAGGAAGGAAGGAAGGAAGGAGGAAGGAAGAGGAGGAAGGAAAGGAAGGAAGGAAAAGAAGAGGAAGGGGAGGGAGGGAAGAAAGGAAAGGAAAAGGGGGAAGGAAGGAAAGAGGGAGGGAAGGAGAGGAGGAAGGGAAGTAGGAAAGAAGGAAGGAAAAGGAAGGAAGGAAGGAAGGAAAAGGGGAGGAAGGAAGGAAGGGGGAAGGGGGAGGAGAGGGAAAGAAGAAAGGAAGGATAGGGAAGAGACGGAGGGAGGAGGAGGAGGAAGGGGAGGAAGACGAAGAAGAGGAGGAGGAATAATGTGGTGTCCTTGGTGCTCTCTGAGCTTCGTGGTTTTCTTGCTGACGTTTCATTACCCAACTAGGTAACATCATCATTCCTAGCGAGTGTAGGGTTTAATCCCTGTTTATATACCTTAGCTTGCCCTGCCAGTGTTGGAGGCAATGCTGTTTTCCCCTCCATAGTTCCTTGGTTAAGGCATTTACTGCTTGGTTCTTGGTCTCCTCGGGAGAGGCCAAGCGTTCGCCAAAGGAGACAAAAAACAACAACAACCCAACAGACAACAATATCCTAATCAAGGAACCCCCAATGACATAATGTGGCACCATTCATAGTCCCTGGTCCAGTTCATTCGTGGGTCATGACAGGTTCTGAACACATGCGCCATCATCTCTCTCACCTCTGACTGGATGGAGATGCAAACCAGGGTCTCCCCGCCCAACAGAGACCAGCCTTTCTCCCCATCTCGACCACTTCATAAAAATGTTAAACAGTATCCAGAAGAAAATCCATGCACGATATTGAATTTTCTCCCCGCCGTATTACAGCTGACAAAACTCGCTTCCGAGTTCTTTGATATTTTATGGATTCTTAGAACAATCGGTTCTTTCTTGTTGTTCAGTTAGTTTTAGTTCTCCTGCTACTCAATTTATTTTAATTTTGTCTTTTCTGTTTGTCAAACGCTTTGTTTTTACCTTTAACCTAGCTGTTTCCTCTTGCAGCTACTTTCCCCTGGCAGCTAATTCCTCTTACAGTTTTAAATTTTGGAGACCTTTCATCGACTCCTATCACCAGCCAGCAAAATTTAAAAAAAATCTGGACTTCAACTCCCAGAATTTCCCAGCTACCAAGTTTTAAGACACGTGGACTTCAAGTCCCAGAATCCCTCAGCCTGCAAGCTTTAAGATGTGTGGATTTCATGCTGGTTGGGGAATTTTTGGAGTTGAAATCTGCCCATCTGCAAGTTGCCAACGTATCTGAGCAGATATGTTGCACAAAATTGTTCTGTACGGTCATTACCATTCTTGTAGAATCGCGCAGTGATTGGCCAAGGCGCAGCGAGCCGCACTGATTGGCCGCCGCGAATCTCCCGCGATTGGTGGAAACTGATCGCGGGAGATTCAAAGCGGTGCCATTGGCCGCGGCCGCCCGGCCAAAGAATAAAAGCCGCCGTTTTCTTTCGGACCCGAGCCGATCTCGGGAATCAATAAATGAGCTGAACTAAAGTCACTGGCTCCGAGTCTCCCTCCTTGCGACGGACACGACAAAAAATAATCAAAGGTGAAAAGAGAACTAAAATAGAACAGAATGGAATGGAATGGAATGGAATGGAATGGAATGGAATGGAAGGGACCTTGGAGGTCTTCTAGCCCAACCCCCTGCTCAGGCAGGAAACCCTACACCACTTCAGACAAAGGGTTATCCAATCTCTTCTTTAAAAACTTCCAGTGTTGGAGCATTCACAACCTCTGTAGGCAAACTGACAGGACAAATGCACACGAGTGTAAAGCCATCCCACCCACCCACCCACCCAGCCACCTACTCCAAAGGAACTCCAGGTAGCCGAGAGGCCTTTGAGATGGGGGCATCTGTGCCAAATGCCGCTTACCGGAAAGCCTGGCCCTCCAGCCAAGCGCCTTCTCACAACCGGGCAACCCAGCCTGCTTGCTCTCTCTGCTCGCTCCTGATGGCAGCCGCGAAGCTGCGCAGCAACTCAGTCGACAAGGAGCCCTTAGAAATCCGCACAACCCGCCCGGTGGGGCTGCACTTGACAAGGAGGAGAATGGGGGGGAGCATGGGGGTGGGGGGCTGAGTGGCTGGTTAGGGCAGTGACCCTGGGCGGTCATGGCTGGGAAGCTCTGCAAAGAAGACTTTGGCGGAGGCTCCTGGAACACAAACACCGCAGGAGCAAACAAAAGGCTGGTTGTGCAATCGGCTAATTGCGCCTTTGTTTGTGGGAAGCCAGGGGTCCCAAAAGAGAAGAAGGAGGAGAAGGAGAAGAAGGAGAGAGAGTTTGGGCCCCCTAAAAGGCTTTGAAGGAGCCTGATCAAGGTGAGGATCTCGAGAGGCCGTGCCTGGGAAGTCTTTCTTTCTTTCTTTCTTTCTTTCTTTCTTTCTTTCTTTCTTTCTTTCTTTCTTTCTTTCTTTCTTTCTTTCTTTCTTTCTTTCTTTCTTTCTTTCCTCCCTCCCTTCTTCCCTTCCTCCTCTTCCTTCCTTTCCTTCCTTCCTCCCTTCCCTCCTCTCCTCTTTCCTTCCTTCCTTCCTTTTCCTTCCTTCCTTCCCTCCCTCCCTCCCTTCCCCTTTCCTTCCTTCCCTCTTCCTCCTCCCCTTCCCCTTTTCCTTCCTTCCTTCCCTTCCCTCTCCTCCCTCCCTCCCTCTCTTCCTTTCCTTCCTTTCCTTCCTTCCTCCCCTCTCCTCCCTCCCTTCCCTCTCCACCCTCCCACCTTTCCTTCCTTCCCCCTTTTCCTTCCTTCCTTCCCTTCCTCTCCTCCCTCCCTTCCTCTCTCTTTTCCTTCCTTCCTTCCTCCCCTATCTCCCCCCTTCCCTCTACACCCTTCCCTCTTTCCTTCCTTCCCCCTTTTCATTCCTTCCTTCCCTTCCCTCCCTCCCTCCCTCTCTTTTCCTTCCTTCCTTCTCCCCTCTTTTCCTTCCTTCATTCCTCCTCCCTCCCTCCCCTCTCCTTCCTTCCTTCCTCTTTTCCTTCCTTCTCCCTTTTCCTTCCTTCCTTCCTTCCTTCCTTCCTTCCTTCCTTCCTTCCTTCCTTCCTTCCTTCCTTCCTTCCTTCCTTCCTTCCTTCCCCCCGCTTTCCTGCAGAGCTCCTTCTTCCTGAGCTTCGTCTTCTGGCTCACCTGCCCCCAGCCCTTCTTCCCTCTTCACTGCAGCCCCTCCCCAATCTGAGATGGAAGGTGAGAACTTTTAATGAGCATTCGGGGCCTCCTCAGGGGTAGCTGACAAGTCACCGACTACAACTTATGATTTGGGGGTTTTTTTCATGGTTTTTGTGAAAGTTTTTTTGTTTTGTTTCAAGGAAGATAAAAGCCTAACACAAAGTTATGCATTTCAGAGGGGGAAAAATGGACCCTCCCCGTTCCAGAAACAAAGAAGCCATAAGAAAAAGACAGAAAAAACTTGGGCCAACCTCCCACTGGTCCCAGGTTTCTCCTGCATCGCCCCATCTAGAGACTTGCAAGAATTTCCCTGGAAATTGCTACACGTACAATAAAGTTCGGCTCCTTTGGAAAAATAACTTGGCATCCCTCGTTTGTCCGGTTCCCGGATTGGGGGATTGGAGGTGGGGGGGGGGACAAGCAGGGGCGAGCCTGGTGCCCCCCCTCTGCCCCCCCCAGCAGGCGAGGGAGTCAACCCAACCCCAGTCAATCCTCGGTTAGCTCTTCCCTGCAGACGATGGATGCTGGTTTGCAGGAAGCCAGGTGCCATCCTGGCTCTGGGCAGAGGCTGAATGTCTTTTGAAAAAGGAATCCTCAACTTGCAACTCTTCGTTTAGTGACCATTCCAAGTGACAAGGGCACTGCAAGAAGCGACTTAGGATCATGTTTTTTTTTTTTTTTCACGCTGATGACCGTTGCGGGATTTCCCCCCAAGGTCACAAGATTTCCCTTCGGATGCTTGACAACAGGTTCATACTGATGATGGTTGCAGGGTCCTGGATTACACGATCCCCTTTTTACGTCCTTCCGATAAACAAAGACATGGGGGAAGCTAGATTCACTTAACAACCGTGTTCCATGGCAGGGATTCACTTAAGAACTGCGGCAGGAAAGGTCGTAAAGTGAGGCAAAACTCACTTCATGATCTCACTTAGCAATGCAAATTTGGGGCTCAACTGTGGTCGTAAGTCAAGGACTTCCTGCCATCAAAACATGGCACTTGGCAGGAGCTCCTTGTAGACACCCAACTATTCCCTCTTGATGGGAAAAATAACTTCTCCAATTCTTCCTCCATCCTGTCCTAGCAAGAGGGAGAATGAACAGCTCTGGGTCCGCTCCCTCCGCTTGTTCTGACCCAGACCTTCCCAAGATCACGAAGCCGACTCCTTGGCCCAATAAAACCCCCTTTTATTTAGGTCAAAGGGAATTCCTCTCCAGCAAATTCCCGGCAAACAGCCTTTCAAGAGATTGCACAACGACAGACCTTTATTAGGCTGGAAGAGTTGCCAGGCTGATAGCTTCCAAATGCCACTCTGTAGTAGCAATTACTTGGCAAGAAGTCAGGGACAGATCTTCACCCCAATGAATTGAACTAATTGTCTCCTACAAAGCTCCACTCCCCTCTCGCTCCTCTTTATTCCTTCTGGGAGGGGCCATTCACCATCCACCTGAGCCTTTACTCCCAAGTCAACCCTTGTTCCTTAGCTGTTCCCTTCTCCTGGCAGCTCTGTGCATGCGCACACTGGGAACAGGCTCCAGCTATTCTTCTTCCCCACTGATCTCTGATTCTGAAGGCAAGTGATAACTGTCGGACGACCCTGGTCCCGTCTCTGCCTCCAACGCAGAGCCCTCATCAGAGCCTTCCCCAGACTCCAGGACTGGCCCAGGTTCCTCCCCAACCTCCTCACTGTCCGAGTCTGCTGCCAGCTCCGCTGGCCGCTGATGGGCCACAACAGTGGTTCCCATTTCACACTAAGGAATTGTGTTTGCACAACCTATTGCACCGGGTGGCTTAAAAAGGGATGCAATTGCACATAATGTGCCAAAAGCTTGATCAATTGTCTCTCCTGTTCATTCTCTCAGAATGAGTTGGCTAAATCTGGCTGGCTGGGGAATTCTGGGAGTTGAAGTCTACAAATCTTAAAAAGTTCCAAGGTTGGACACTCCTGGTGTGGGATCTCGTGTTTGAGCAGGGGGTTTGTTAGGTATAACATTGATACCAAATATGGTTTGGGTGAATAAATATATAAAACTTAGATATCATGGTTTAAGTGCTTATCACTTTAAGCACAATGCAGCAGGAAATTAGCCGATTAAGGGTGCGGTTAGAAGTTACAATATAAGGAAGCATTAGAAGCTGGAATGCTTACTGTTACTGACTGTAACTGTGTGCTGCTGCGACTAACTGTGTCTTACTATGACTAACTGTGATTACTGACTGTGAGTGCCTGTGACTGAACTGTTATTGTTTGCTACTGTTTGCTGATTTACTGCGTAATTCTACTGAATATCCAGCGTTTGTTTCTCTGGAGAGTGAAACCGGAGGAGGAGAAGATATCTTTATCGGCTGATAAAGATATTGCAAGGACTCTTAACTTGGACTATACTAGTGAGTCTTACTGGATGGAAATACTGTGAATGACTTAATGGACTGAATGACAATGCTTAAACTCTAACTGGATTAAAAACTATTTAAACTACAAACAGTGTTTGTGTTCAGTGTGTGTATACTCTGGGGCCCTTCCGCTCTCCTTTGGTTGCCTGGCTTGACTACTGCTGCAATACTCTTCTAGGGTTAATTCCCAAATCCCTATCATTGGTTATGGGCCCAGCAGCATAGTCTAACTAACCAGGATATAGCAGAGAGAGTTGGTGTGAGTTGCACATTACTGTAAAAACAAACTGTTTTAATTAGTTTAAAATAGTCAAAATATCTGAAGAGTAATGGCACAAGTAAATTTGTCACAACTGTCCATGATATCCAGGCTGGATGGAACAAACTATGTTTCATGGTCAATGAAATGTAGTTTACTTCTACGAGAGAAGGTTTGTGGGACATTATAGCAAACCCACCAGATGTGAGTAGCTGGGATCCTGCTAATGATGATGATAAAGAAAAGTTACAAGACTTTAAACAGAAAAATGAGCAGGCTTTATGCATCATAGGACTGACTCTCTGTGATCAGCAGCTTGTCCATATTCGTGGAGAAGAAAATGCTGCAAACTGCTGGGAGAACCTCAGGAAGATTTATGTTCGGGACAGTGTAGGAGCACATATAAATCTTACACGGAAGCTTTTTCGAACGCATCTTCGGAGGAATGGAGATATGTTAGTTCATTTAAACTGTATGAAGAGCATTTTTCAAGATTTGCAAGAAAAAGAGCTTATATTTAATGAACTGCAACAAGTCTACATAATATTATCTTCATTAGATCAAAGCTATGATGACTATGTGACTTCGTTAGAAGTATTGCCAAAAGAAAGCCTCTCATTAACCGAGATTACAGGCAGGCTACTAGAAGAAGCCAGAAGAAGGCGTGAGCGTGAGCAGCTGAGAGAAGATAAGAAAGAAGAGAAATTATCTTCAAAGCTTGAAAGAAACCAGCAAAGCAAAGTAAAGCACCTGGAAGAAGAGAATTTATCTTCGACGGCATACACAATTAAAAGTGTTTTAATTGTGGAAGCAGAGGACATTTGGCAAGATTCTGCAAAAAGAGAAAAAGCCAGAATGTAAAAAAGCCAAAGAAAGCATTTGAACTAGCCACGTTTAGCAACCCTGATGTGAAGAATAATTTATGGGTGGTTGACAGTGGCGCATCCCACTGCATCACAAGAGATAAGACAAAATTTATAAAAATGTCTACAAGTTCTCAACATATATCTCTTTGCTAACGGCTGGAACCTGAAAGCGAAAGGTCAAGGTTTTGCACGTTGTCCGTACATAAACCAGGATATAAAAATGTTGTATGTACCGCAACTAAAGTTTAATTTGCTTTCAGTAAGGGTATTAGATAAATTAGGTTATGTAATTACTTTTAAGGATAATAATTGCATAATTGAAAAGATAACAAAAGGGTAACTGCAGATTTAAATGGAACATTATATGTCTTAGATAATAGTAAGAAAGGGAGGCTCAAACTGTATTTAATAATATTAAGCCTCATGATGAATGTATCCATTTATTGCATAGGCGTTTGGGGCATGTAAACTTTAAAATGCTAAAACGTACAGTTGAGTTATCTGAAGGAATAAGGTTAAAACCTTGTGATAAATATTTGCGTTGTAATGTTTGCTGTGAAGATAAGAGCAAGGTATTGCCTGCAAATAGGCTAAATGGTTTCAAAACAAAGAACCTTTAGAAGTAGTATTTGCAGACATAATAGGTCCAAAGAAACCCAGTATGGGGGTGCTAGATATATACTGAGCATTATGGACCATTATTCTAGATATGGGTTTTGCTATTTAATGAAAAGCAAAACTGAAACATATCAACATTTTTTCAATTGGCTTAGGTTTGCTGAAAGAAAGTCTAAACGACAACTGATAACCCTGGTGACAGATAATGGCACGAATTTATTAATAACAAATTCCAGAACAGACTTAAGATAGCAGGAATAGAGCATAAGAAGTCTGCTCCATACAGGCCAGAACATAACGCTTTTATTGAAAGAAGAGGCCAAACACTACAGGCAATGGTTAGAACAATGTTAAATGATTCTGGGTTACCTGATTCTTTGTGGGGGAGGCTACAATGTGTGCTAATAACATATTGAACAACGTTGTTAATACAACAACAGGTGAAATACCATTTACCAGATGGCATGGCAGGAAACCTGATCTAAGTTACCTGCACACATTTGGTGCACCAGCATGGGTGCATATTCCTGCACAACTCAGAAAAAAAGGGCAACATAGAGCTAAAAGATTTTTCTTCGTTGGTTATCAGGCAAACCATAGGGCATATAGATTTTGGGAGAAAGGCACATCTAAAGTGTTATGTAGTGCTAGTGCCCAATTTCTAGAACATGAAGGATGGGAGAAATTAGAACAGGATGCCAATAAAGATGTAATTATTGAATCCTATAGAAATCCCATTAGTTATCCCTGTAACTTTAAAAATAAAGTAAAGAGACAAATACAGGATGAAATAGTGCCCATAAAGGAAGAAACAGATTCAATAGCTGAACAGGATGAGGAAGATGAACAGGTAGTAGTTCAACAAAGTCCTCCTGTAAGCCCTGTAATTCCCAGAAGAACTACACGTGTATCTAGACCGCCTGATAGGTACCAGGCTAACACAGTGTGCCAGATTAATCAAGTTCCTAATTCTGTTGAAGAAATTAAAAAGTATCCTACTAAGGAAAAAGAAAGATGGTATGCAGCAATGAATAAGGAACTGAATTCATTAAGAGATATGAAGGTGTATGAAAATGCAAAATTACCTGTAGGAAAGAAATCCATTGGCTGCAAATGGATATTTAAGGTAAAAACAGATAAAGATGGTAATTTAATCCATAAGGCAAGGTTAGTAGCCCAAGGTTTTAGGCAGAATGTTAATGACTACGATGAGGTGTTTGCACCTAGTCTTAAGGCAGCAACCTTGAGGGCAGCTTTAGTGTGGGCAGCTAGTAAAAACTATATAGTTAACCATCTAGATGTGGAAACTGCTTACTTGCACGCCCCATTAAAACATATTATTTATATGAAAAAACCTGTTGGTATTAAAAGTGAAAATAAGGATAATAATGATTGTTGGTTGTTAAAGAAAAGCCTCTATGGTCTTAAACAATCAGGCTATGAATGGAACCAGTATATTGTAAAGGAACTAGACAATATAGGATTTAAAGCTGGTTTAGCCGATCCATGTCTGTTTAAGAGGGAGACAAATGGGAAAGTATCATTATTATTACTATTCACAGATGACATTGCATTGATAACTGAAACTAATGATGAAGCAAATAAAATAATAACATCATTAGGAAAGAGAATAAAGATCAAGCAATTAGGGGAGATAAAGAAGTATCTCGGTTTGAATATAAAGAAAACACGGAAAGGTTTTAAGATATCTCAGGAAGATAAGATAAGCAAATTGCTAAAAGATTACAAGATGGAGCTTTGTAAGCCAGCTAAGACTCCAATGAGTCAGGAGTTTAGCAACACTGATGAACAAAGCCCTGAGTTTGATAAGGTGATTTATCAATCTTTAATTGGTAGTTTGAGTTATATTAGTAATTGGTCTAGACCAGATATATCGTACTGCGTGAATCAGTTGGCTAGATTCAATTCTGCACCATGTGAAAGACACTGGATTGCAGCTAAGAGGATATTAAGATATCTTAAAAAGACAATGAATTATTCATTGTATTTAGAGCCAAAGGGTGATTTAATTTTGAGTGCATATGCAGATGCTAGTTTTGCATCAGAAAGAGACACTAGAAAGTCGACTTCAGGAACAGCCATAATGCTGGGTAAGTCATTAATAGGCTGGAAGTCAATAAGACAACAGCATATAAGTTTGTCTACTATGGAGGCAGAATTCTCCTGTTTATCATTGTTATGTACAGAATTAATAATGTATAAACAAATGTTAATTGATATAGGTATAACAGTAGATTATCCTATAATTATACATGAAGATAATCAGGCAGCAATTCAAATGGCCACAAATATTGGAGTAAAAACAAGGAGCAAGCATACAGATCTAAGATACCTAAACGTGAGACAATCTGTAAGAAGTAAGATGATTCAGCTAGAGTACTGTATGTCGGAGGACAATTTAGCTGATAATTTTACTAAAGCCCAAGGTGCCAGTAAGCACCAGGAGAGTTGTGAAAAATATGGAATTAGATTGTAAAGGTATTATATATTTATATCACCCAAAAGGGAGTATGTTAGGTATAACATTGATACCAAATATGGTTTGGGTGAATAAATATATAAAACTTAGATATCATGGTTTAAGTGCTTATCACTTTAAGCACAATGCAGCAGGAAATTAGCCGATTAAGGGTGCGGTTAGAAGTTACAATATAAGGAAGCATTAGAAGCTGGAATGCTTACTGTTACTGACTGTAACTGTGTGCTGCTGCGACTAACTGTGTCTTACTATGACTAACTGTGATTACTGACTGTGAGTGCCTGTGACTGAACTGTTATTGTTTGCTACTGTTTGCTGATTTACTGCGTAATTCTACTGAATATCCAGCGTTTGTTTCTCTGGAGAGTGAAACCGAGGAGGAGAAGATATCTTTATCGGCTGATAAAGATATTGCAAGGACTCTTAACTTGGACTATACTAGTGAGTCTTACTGGATGGAAATACTGTGAATGACTTAATGGACTGAATGACAATGCTTAAACTCTAACTGGATTAAAAACTATTTAAACTACAAACAGTGTTTGTGTTCAGTGTGTGTATACTCTGGGGCCCTTCCGCTCTCCTTTGGTTGCCTGGCTTGACTACTGCTGCAATACTCTTCTAGGGGTTAATTCCCAAATCCCTATCAGGGTTGGACTAGAAGACCTCCCAGGTCCCTTTCAGCTCTCTTATTATGTTAACCAAAAGGACAGGGGAGACATGATAACAGTTTTCCAATATTTGAGGGGCTGCCACAGAGAGGAGGAAGGGGTCAAGCTATTTTCTACAGCAATTGAAGGCCAGACAAAGAATAATGGATGGAAACTGAACAAGGAGAGATTCAACTTGGAAATAAGGAGACACTTTCTGACAGTGAGGACAATCAACCCATGGAACAGAAGTTGCCTTCAGAAGTTGTGGGAGCTTCATCCCTGGAGGCTTTCAAAGAAGAGACTGGACTGCCTGCCATCTGTCAGAAACGGTGTAGGGTCTCCTGCTTGGGCAGGGGGTTGGACTAGATGACCTACAAGGTCCCTTCCAATTATATTAGTCTGTATCTGTACAGACTTGTGTAACAGCACATCTGGATTGTGCCTCTCCAAGGAACCGACTTTCAGCCCTGTAGCCAATCATTGTTTGCTCTTTTCTAAGTTCACTCTCAGGTAGAAGCGTCTGAGCAGCCAACATTCTTCCATCTCCCACTTTCTTCTTCTATGCATGAAAGGAAAACAGCTTCACAGTTGTCCTTTATTTATTTTACAGAGTTACTTTGCGCATAACCTCTCCTCTTTTAATAAAGACACCATGTCAAATTTAATTATGGCTTGTTTTGCATTGTGAAACTTCTGGCAGGTTTCTTTTATTGAAATGGGAGAGCTACACCTCAAGAAGGCAAAAGAGAGAGAGAGAGAGAGAAAAGAAAAAAAAAGAAACAATTTCCCTCGTATTTCTTAAGAACTGGATGAGAAACACATCATACGGTACATTGCAAATTTGGGATGTGGCAAAAATCCCAACAGGCATTTCCTAACTTGCAAAGTTGGATGGTCGCTCCTAAGCTGGGTTTACAAACAAGCCTGGCTGATTGTTGGTTTTGAATGTCAGGTCAAACAACTCTCCCTTGAGGCCAACTCTCACAATTTTAACCACGGGGTTGTGCTTCTTGGGCTGTTTGCAGAAGATTTCGGCACCATCTGTGGCCGGCAGAATTGGTGCCCGAATTGTTCCTGGCATCCAACGGCCACGGGAATAACATTTCCTCCTTTAATCCAACCCACAGGGCTGCAACATTTGTTCCCAATTCTGAGGGCCACACAGGACGGACTTTGCAATACTTGAATCATGTCCCAAAGGTGCTTTTTTTTTTTTCTTTTCTCAAGAAGGCAACTGGACTTTTCTTGATTTTTCTTTGAAGGTGTTTCGTTTCTCATCCAAAAAGCTTCTTCAGTTCTAACTGGATGGTGGGGAAGGGAAGGATTTCTACTCCTTGCAGGCAGCTGGTCATTTGCATCCTTTTAGAGGGTCGTTGAGGCCACTTGGAGGTTTATCTGTATCCTTGGGGAACCTTCACCCTTCAAATGGTGTGGGAGTATGGATGGATTTCCAGAAAAATTCCAGACTGCAGGAACCATTTGCACTTCAGTTTCAGATGCACAGACTCATCCCTAACAGCTTGTGCGTGTCTTTAACAGAGAAGGGACACAGGGTGGAAAATGCTGCTGCAGCCAAGAAGGCTCCACACCCATTTGCACCACTCAGGTGGCCCTACAGATAAACCTCCAAGTGGCCTCAACGACCCTCTAAAAAGGATGCAAATGACCAGCTGTCTGCAAGGAGCATCAATCCTTCCCTTCCCCACCATCCAGTCAGAGCTGAAGAAGCTCCTTGGATGAGAAGCAAAACGTCTTTGAAAGACGAAACAAGAAAGTCCAGTTAACTCTTGGGGGGGAAAAAAAAGCACCTTTGAAACAAGCATGACCTGGATGACTGAGAATCTCCCTAGATACTTGAAATATGGTTTTTGTAGTACTGTTACACTGGCTAACTAACATGGGTTTTCTTGTATTTTAGATTTGCCTTTTTCAGATATATTGCTAGTGATTTCCCATAACCTTCACGGAAAGCCTCTCTGTCAGAAATCCAGGGCTGCCGGGAGAGCATTCAACATATTTGAGATAAAACTTTAGTTTTCAGCTCTTCTCAAAGCAAACAGTCACGGCCAACCTTGGGAAGCCCCGAAAAACGTATCTTTACCCACTCGGATGTTTTTTCCTTTGCAAATGTGTCTTTGACTTTTATTCCGGATACAAGGTACTCACTGATCACGTGTTCTTGGAGTCTTTGATTCTTGTGATGCAACTGGACAGAGGACTATTTCTAAACCCGCTTTGGCTTTGAAGTTCTTTGAGGCTGTGTAAACTATAAAAGTAAATGTAAGCCATATCTCCAGGTTCCCCCTTTTCCATAAGGAGACCCTCCCCCACACACTTTATCAAAGTACTCTAATAAATTGCTTTTCGATGCTCTTCTGACTTGGTGGCTTGTTGGAAAAGGTGAAGCGAAGCAGAACCAGATTTTGGCCATCCATACAAATCCGGCAGCCACCGAAATCCAGCCACTTGGCAACGGGCACGTGTTTACCAAGGTTGCCATGTCCCGGACTCACCCCATATCCACACGCAAAATCCACACGTGTCCTGGAGTCACCCCATATCCACACGCAAAGTCAACGGAGGAAGCAGATTTGCTTAACAACTGGGTTAATTCCCTAAACCAGGGCTCTCCAACCTTGGCTACTTTAAAAGACTTGTGGAATTCTGGGAGTTGAAGTCCACAAGGCTTAAAGTTGCCAAGGTTGGAGACCCCGGCCCTAAACATTTTGCCAAAAATGTTGCAAAATCAGGTGCCACTCACTTCACAACCTCCTGGCTCAGCAATGGAAATTCTGGTGCCAACCGTGGTTGTACACTGACGACGACCTGTAACCTTGATTAATGTTAACCTTGTGGCTTGATGTGGGTTGCAGACCCAGTCTGTTGTTGACTAAAGCGCTGCCCCAAAGAAGACGGGGTCCACTTATTTTCCAAAGCACCAGAAAGGCAGGACAAGAAGCAACAGATGGAAAACTCATCAAGGAGAGAAGCAACCTGGAATTAAGGAGGAATTTCCTGACAGTGAGAACAATTAACCAGTGGAACTGCTTGCCACCAGAAGTTGTGGGTGCTTCATCACTGGAGGTTTTTGAGAAGAGACTGGACAGCCATTTGTCTGGAATGGTTTAGGGTCTTTTGCTTAAGCGAAGGGTTAGACCAGAGGTGGGTCTTCAGCCGGTTCTGACAGGTTCTGGAGAACCCGGAGTGGAAATTTGAAGTAGTTCGGAGAACCGGCCAATCTCACCCGTGACTGGCTCCGCCAACCCCATCTCTTCTCTGCCTCCCATTGAGTCCCAGCTGATCGGCTGGGTGGAGGTAGTGGGATGGGAGGGAGGAGGTTGGATTGTTCTCTTTTGGTTGCCCTGCCCAGGAGAAGGGAGCTGGAAAGCAGGTTAGTGGGGTGGGGAGGAATGGGGATTTTGCAGGATATCCTTCCCCTGCCACGCCCACCAAGCCATGCCCACAGAACCGGTAGTAAAAAAAACGCAGCTGAATACCACCACTGGGTTGGACTAGAGGACCTCCAAGCCCCCTTTTCTAATTCTGTAATTCTGCTATTAGTGATTTTGGTGTCTAGTGCAAATATGCTCCTTGCTTCCCAATGTTTGCATCCCCCCCCAGAGAAGCCTCCCCCCCCAAGTGAGGATGTTTCATTCATTCCTTAATTAAACATCAACTAAATTTATACAACTGCCTCCCTTGCCACTGGGCAGCGCGCAACATTAAAAATCCAGAGTTAAAAACTCACAACCTAATACACACACACACACACACACACACACACACACACACCCTGGGCCCACTCCCTAACCCCTGGCAGGAACGACACAGAGTCAGACAAGCGTCCTGATCGATTTTACAGGGTTGCTGGACCCCCAGATTGGATTAGGCCACTTCTGTGGTTTATTTGCAACCTCCCCCCTTCCCATCCTTCCGCCCTCCCGTTTTGTCTTCCCCATTGATTGGTTCTCCTGTCAACAGATTCGCCCCCCCCCAAAAAAAAAATACCTTCCCCCAGTTTGCAAAGCAGTCAAATGCTGTCTGGATGGGCCAAGACCTGACATGATTTATTCCAGGGGAAACTTGGTGGAGGGGGGGGTTGGTTGGTTAGGGCAGAGTTGACAGAATTAGAGAGGAGAAGCAGATCGGCCCTGTCTTGGACGTCAGACAATTCCTTGGGAGGGACCTGCCAGATTGTGGGGGGGGGGGCAACAGAGATCTAAGGGGCTGCCCCAAAGAAGAGGAAGGGGTCAAGCTCTTCCCCAAAGCCCCTGAAGACAGGAGAAGCAGCAACGGATGGAAACTAACCAAGGAGAGAAGCAACCCAGAACTATCTTCTAACCTAGACATTTCCTGACAATGAGAACCATTAACCAGTGGAACTCCTTGCCTCCAGAAGTTGTGCATGCTCCAACACTGGAGGTTTTCAAGATGTGGTCGGATAACCCTTTGTCTGAAGTGGTGTAGGGTTTCCTCCTGCCTAGGCAGGGGGTTGGACTAGAAGACCTCCAAGGTCCCTTCCGATTCTGTTATACTGCTAATTAATCAGTGTCGCTTGTCTCCAAAAGTTGTGGGCATTCCCTCACTGGAAGACTTCAAGAAGATGCTGGACAGCCATTTGTCCAGTACAGTATAGGTTCTCCTGCTCGAGCAGGGGGTTGGACTAGAGGACCTCTAAGGTCCCTTCCAACTCTGTTATTCTCTGTTGTTCTGCAACAGGGCTCACACATCTACTTCTGTCCAACACTGAGAATTTTTAAAAAAAGATGTTGGATAACCATTTGTCTGAAGCGGGCTAGGGTTTTCTGCCTAGGCAGCGGGGTTGGACTAGAAGACCTCCAAGGTTCCTTTTAAAAAATTTTTTTTTATAGAATAGAATAGAATTCTTTATTGGCCAAGTGTGGTTGGACACACAAGGGATTTGTCTCGGTGCAAATGCTCTCGGTGTACATAAAAAGAAAAGATACATTTGTCAAGTATCATCAGGTACAACACTGAATGATGGTCGTGGGATACATGGGGTACAATAAGCAATCAAATCAAAAACTTCTATGTTCCTCTATTCTATTCTACATGATTCTACAACTGTTCAAGGAGAGATTCAACCTGGAAATAAGGAGAAACTTTCCGACAGGGAGAACAATCAACGCATGGAACAGAAGTTTCCTTTGGAAGTTGTGGGAGCTTCATCCCTGGAGGCTTTCAAAGAAGAGACTGGACTGCCATCTGTCAAAAATGGCGTAGGGCCTCCTGCTTGGGTGGGGGGTTGGACTAGATGACCTCCAGGGTCCCTCCCAACTCTGTTATTCTGTAATGATGACTGGACCCTCGTAAGACTGGCTCAGAAATTAAATCATGGTTTTAGGGAGACAAACCACGGTATTGTATGCGGCTGTCCGTATCCGGTCGGTCCCAATATCGTCGCCTTTCACACCGGAGCCATTTCAAAGCAGGAATGCCTCTCTCTGCAGCCCGAAGGGATGACTGTACACAACTGTACAGTTGTGTTTTCCTGTTTGAAGTTTGCAGCAAGCGCTCCTGGAGTCTCGCACGGCGAGCTACCGGGGCCTGCACATATGTTGCCAGTTACCTATTTCCTCCCCTTTTGATAAAAACCCTCTGTCTGAATATTTGATCTGGCTGCTTCCCCCCCCCTTTTTTTTTTCAGGCCGCAGAGGGGCAAAGGGGCTGCACCGTGTGACCCGCCTGCCTGCAATTTTTGGAGCAACTGCTGACATGAATTTCAAAAAGAATAGTTGTGAGGGGGGCCTTTCCTGGAAATGGCTAGAGGCGGGCGAAGGAGAAATTGCTAACTCGCTTCTCTCCAAGCGAGACGCTTGCCACGAAATGCTTAAGTGGAGAACTGACGGAGAAGAAGACGGGGAAAAAAATAAAAATAAATAAATAACCCAGAGCCATACAGAAGTAAAAATTAGTGATGATAGGAAAAGGAAACCTCAGGAAAATGCAAGCAGACTTGCAATGAGCTGCAGCTATTTTCCAGGAGGGCAGGAAAATAGGAGATAAGATCCTGTAGGGCCCAGGGTTGCAGGGATGCCTTAGGAAAGTCGAAATGCGTCTGGAGGGGACTGTTAAGGTGCAGAAATACGGTGGATGCCTAGGAATAATTTCCATCCTGCCACATTCGGCACTTTTCACGGGTGTGTTTCGAATGACCAGGATTAAGCCGATCTATCAACCCTCCCTGAATATTTATTTACTGGAGCGTGTCGCTTTAATGACTCATTTCTGGAGGTCCCTGGGTGCGCTCCAGTTGATGGCCGCCCCTTCACGTTAAACAATGGAAGTCATTTGGGGGGAATTCACACAAAGGCCTACAAGGGTTGGGGAATGAGATTCCTGAAAGCCAGAGCGATTGGCCATCATCTTTCAAACTGTATGCTCTACACGGGGCGGCCCTTGAAGACTCTTCAGCAGTTAGAGCTGGCACAGATTGCAGCTGCATGGACAGTGTTAGGGATAACATTGTTTACCCTAACTGTTTTGGGTAAAAATAATAAATATGGTATCATGGTTTGTTAGTTAAAGTGTGTGTAACTTTAACTGCAAGAATGTAATTAAGGGTGTGGTTGTAAAAGCACTATATAAGAAGCAAGGCAATTGCAGCTCACTCTCTCTGGCTTAATGATCCCTAATTACTGGATGGGTTGATGACTGCGTTCTTGCTGGAACGGGGAGAGAAAAAGGAGTGTTGATTTTTCTCAACGGAGAGAAGATAAAGATTGGACTGATTTATTGTAAGTGTACTGACATTGGCTATTCAACACGGACTTTGCAAATAGAGTATCCCTGACAAGACTTGACTGAAATTGATATATGACTAATGGACCGTTTATATGACTATGCTATAATTCTTAAATGGAATAAACTATATTTTTGATAGCACAAGCGTATCTGTATTTTTACTGCGTGTTAACTAGAAAACTTATCTCACACATTTACCTGTCTTCCTATCTGACTTCGCTGCACGTTCTGTTTAGTTTGTTTTCCTTAACACCCGTTGGGGAATCCAGGCTTAACAGACAGTTCTTGGGGTCCCCTAGGGAGGTGCCAGGCCATAAGTACCTTTTTGGGGGGGGGTAGTTGAGAACTACCTGTAGTATTTTGCCCACTTTCGTGTCATAGATGAGCATCATGGTTAGTTGGTGGTGGTTTGTGTTCGCAGAGGCTTGCTGTTTGGCTTCAACGCATTTCATCACCAGGCCAGGTAACATCCTCAGCAGGACTTCACCTGAGGGGGGTCACCTTGGCTGGCAACGAAACATTCAGAAGCTAAACAGCAAACCTGGAGGACAAACCACCACCAACATCTACCACCCAAGCTACAAATATTGTCCATCATTTCTAAATTATGGTTTAGTGCATGCAGGGCTGCCCCACACTCTGGACAGGGAAGCTGATCAGAGGTTAAGCCTGGATGGGGGGAAAAAAATGTCATTTAAAAAAAAACGGTTCCTGAGCATCCATGCTTTCTTGTTCACTCCCCATTCCGTTTTCTTTCTCTGTGGGGTTACTTTAAAACCCGTGATCTCAAGATCACGTGAAGTGTTAGGACTGCTTTATAAGGCCTTGGGAAGGCCACACCTGGAGTTCTGCATCCAGTTTTGGTCCCCACACTACAAGAAAGATGTTGAGACTCTGGAAAGAGCCACAAATGAAGGGATTGGAGGCTAATATATACGAAGAACGGTTGCAAGAACTGGGTTTGGCTAGTCTAGAGAAAAGAAGAATTAAGGGGCACATGATAGCAGTCTTCCAATATTTGAGGGGCTGCCCCAAAGCAGAGGGGCTCAAATTATTCTCCAAAGCCCCCGAAGGACAGGACAAGAAGCAACGGGTGGAAAGTCATCAAGGAGAGAAGCAACCTGGAATGAAGGAGAAACTTCTTGACACTGAGAACAATCAAACAGGGGGACAACTTGTCTCCAGAAGTTGTGGGTGCTCCTGCTCCATCAATGGAGGTTTTTAAGAAGAGATTGGATAGCCATTTGTCTGAAACGGCATAGGGATTCCTGCTCCAGAAGGGGGTTGGACTAGACGACCTTTGAGACCTTTCCCAACTCTCTTATTCTGCTATTCCGATCAACTTCAGTTGATCTCACAAAAAGCTAAGGGGGAGTTTAGTCTGCTTTGTACTTGGATGGAAGGCAACCAGGAAATCCCAAGGCTATCTCAAAGAAGAAAGTGGTCTCTTCACAATAGCTCACAAAATTATACGCCGATGTCTGTAAAATCACCCAAATTGACTTTAAAAAGTCTTTCCTTCTGTGCTGTTTTGGGACTCTAAACAGCCCTGGGCCTAATTATGATGGCTAGATAGGTAGTTCCCTAGACCGAAAGACTGAACAGGGGGTTGGACTAGAAGACCTCAAAGGTCCCTTCCAGCTCTGCTCTATTCTGTTCTACTTTCTGTTCCGTTCTGTATGCTGTGTTCTGTGTTCTATTCCAATTCCGGTTCCATTCCATTCCATGCTTAGGTGAGCTGTGGAGAAGAGCAATGGAGGACTACAATTGGCCCTCCGCGCCCAACACCAGAAAGCCAACCGAGCTGCGCCTTTTTCAGTGGAGTTTTTTAAAACTTAAGGAGCATCAAGAGTTATTCTAAAGATTAGGAGGCACTGAAGAAGCTTCTGGGATGAGAAGTGAAACATCTTCGAAGAAAAACCAGAAAGTCCAGTTGCCTCCTGAAAAAAAGCACCTTTGGGTCAACCATGACCTGGAGGACAGAGAATCTCTACAGACTTTTTAGCTGTACAATTTGGGATGAACCCCCTTGGAGTGGTGTGGGAGGAGGAATGGATTTCCAGAGGAAAAAAACTGCAGACTACAGGAGCCCTTTGCAGTACTCAGATAAACCTCCAAGTGGCCTCAAGGACCCTCTAAAAGGATGCAAATGACCAGCTGCCTGCATCCTTTTAAGGAGTCATTGAGGCCACTTGGAGGTTTATCTGTGTCCTCAGGCTCACCTGAGTGGTGCAAATGGGTGTGGAGTCCACAACACAGCTCCTTTCAGCAGTTCCAAGAAGGCTTCACACCCATTTGCACCACTCAGGTGACCCTGAAGACACAGAGAAACCTCCAAGTGGCCTCAATGATTCTCTAAAAGGATGCAAAGGACCAGCTGTCTGCAAGGAGTATCAATCCTTCCCTTCCCCACCATCTAATCCGAGCTGAAGAAGCTTCTTTGGAGGAGAAGCGAAATGTCTTCCAAGAAAAACCAGAAAGTCCAGTTGCCTTTTTGGGACTAGGAGCCCGCAAGGGAGCCCAAAACCTCCGTGGCTAAGCAACAGCATTTCTTGAGTGAGTTTTGCCACTTTGATCACCTTTCTTTCCACTGTTCTGAAGTGAATCCCTGCCGTCGTTAAGTTAGGAACACGGTTGTTAAGTGAAACTGGCTTCCCCATCTTGTCCGAAGGTCGCAAAAGGGGAATCTCATGACCCCGGGACACCGAAACAGTCGTAAGTACATGCCAGTTGCCAAGCATTTGAAATGTGGATCATGTGACTACGAAGATGCCGAAATGGCTGGAAGGTTGAACAGCGGTCCTAAGTCACTTTTTCAGAGCTGTGACTTCAAATGGCCACTAAACAAACGGTGATAAGTCAAGGACTACCCCCCAACCCCCCAGTGGTCTCTTCACGAGCAACTTTCCATCTCATCTCGGTCTTCATTCCTTCTGGAAATGATGAGGCCCTAAGAAGGACCTAGAGGGGACGCTCAAAAGAAGAGAGAAAAGATTGGTCTGATACATGAGAATTTCACCACGATTTCTGGTGGCAAAGCAGTTTCCATCCGTTGCTTCTTGTCCAACCTTCAGCTACTTTGTAGGATAAATTGACCCCCTCGATTTTGTGGCAGCCCCTCAAATGCTGGACTGCTGCTATCATGTCACCCCCTAATTCTTCTTTTCTTTAGACTGGCCAAACCCAAATATTTGCAGCCATTAAGAAGCTCCCAGGCTACGATTGTTCTCCCGGTATGCAAAACTTTCAGAATAAATTCTACCTTCTCGTCAATAAACATGCCACGAACGCTACCCACCGACAATCCTTCAGCAGGGGGGAAATATATATATATATAAATGATCCCAAACACCCATTCATAACCAATATCGATCGCTTCGGTGTGAATCTAGTCACTTGCATAAATTACATGCCAAAATCAATACCATTTTACATTTTTTTTTCCCTACCGAAGTCTATTATGGAAAGATCCCTCTGAAATTATAAATACTGGAATTCGGACAGCCCCACCAATTGATAAATACAACAAGAGATTTGCCCTCTTGTTTGTTAGGTCTACTACAAGACAATAGGTCCTTTAAATCAAGTTAACAATTACCTTCACCCAGCCTGGGTTAATCTGTATTCCGCTCATAACCAGGTTAATATTTCTAGTTCTCTTTGAAAATTGCCCTAAAACATTTGGGCACTGCACTGAATAACCTTGGAATGAATCCTAACTGTGGTTTAAAACAGATTTAAAATGCTGACCAGGCTATTTGAGTGAGGAATACTCCGAGGATGCCTTAAAGTAAAACATTTTCAGAAAATGAAACTTTTTGAGAATTAGTTTTTTAAAAAAGGAAGCTGAAAGGGAAAAGCAAGAGAATCAAATTTCTCTAGATTGCCTGGCCATATATTCAAAAGGAATAAACAGAACTCCTGACCGAGTTGAATTGTTTGGGTCAAGAAATATCCAAAGCGAAGAAATATCCTATCCTATCCAAGAGATCAACAGTGGGGCAAACAAGCAATCATTGAAGAAAGGGAATAAAGAAAAGTTGGCTTTTCCCAACATCTGAAAATCTTGATCAAACAAAAGAAAAGAGTTTGTGGTTTGCAAGACAGAAGAAAGGATGCAGCATTTTTTCTTTTCCAGGTGCATCCTTTTGAAACCAATGATTTCAAAGAGATTGCCTCACTTTTATTTTTGTTTCTACTCTTTTTTTCTTCAGGTTGAAGAACAAGACTTTGGAGGACTCTGGACCAGGTGGCTTTGGGCTGGATCCAACCCCTCTCCCCTTCGGTTGCAGAATAACAGAGTTGGAAGGGACCTTGGAGGTCTTCTAGTCCCACCCCCTGCTCAGGCAGGAAACCCTATATCTTTTCAGACCAGTGGTTGTCCAATCTCTTCTTAGGAACCTCCAGTGATGGAGCACCTGCAACTTCTGGTGGCAAGCTGTTCCACTGATTAATTGTTCTGACTCTCAGGATATTTCTCCTTAGTTCTAGGTTGCTTCTCTCCTTGATTAAGCTTCCATCCAGGACCTCTTGTCCTGCCTTCAGGGGCTTTTGGGATGACAAGCCCCTCAAGTACTGGAAGACAGCTATCGTGTCACCCCGAGTCCTTCTCTTTGTCAGACTAGACATACTCAATTCCTGCAACTCTTCTTCCTGCAGCGTTCACAGGTTCCTAAGACTCAGCGTCACCCGACAAAGAACAAATGCGGTTTGACAAAGGCAGAAGTCAAGGCCCCTGGAAGATCAGACCCATTGCAGCCTCCACTAAATTGCCCCCTAAGGAGAGAAGACCGTGCAGAGTGCCAAGGCATCCCGAGGTCCTCTCCCTGCGTGCCAGGCCATGGAGTCTGGAAGTACCGAGAATTCCTGGCAGTCTTTTTATTCTGTGGCACCTCTTAAGTGCCTGGATTAAGCCAGACAGAGAAGATGGAAGGTGTGTTGTGGTTTGCCAGAAGCAGGTGCGGACGGTTGACGGTTGAGGAGAGCGAGGACTCAGATGAGGGTCCTGCGTGTGATGCAGGGATGGGGCCAGGACCATCAGGGAGTGGGGTGCTTGCTGCCTTTGGAGATGCTGGAGGCTGGCAGCAGTGAGGAAGAGGCCCCTGAGGAGCCTGGGCCCAGTGCACATGCGCGCAGGGCTGCTCGAAGGAAAGAGCAGCTGCAGCAGCACGGGCGACTCGGGAGTAAGGCTGCAAGCCCCTCCCTTAAGAGATAAAAGCCAGCTGAGAAACCAGAGTTCTTTGCAGGAAGCAAAGAAGTTCTTGCCCTCAAGGCTTGTGGACGTTCGGAGTATCCTGGTTGGTGTTTGGGGACTCTTTGTGTTTGAAATATTTCTTAGTAACTTGACCTGGTGTTCTTGGCAGCCTTGCACAACTTTGGCAGGGCTCGTTCTTATCAGAGAAAATTCGTTTGAAAAACAGCCTTTTTAACCAGGAAGGAATGGAATTTGCAAAGAATCATTAAAAGGTTTTGCTGTTACCTCCGTTTCGTGTTTGTTTCCTTGGAACAAGGTTTGGGTCAGAACAAGGTGAGAAGGGGAAAAGAGATTTACCCCGGCTCATCCTCATGGACAAACTCTGCTGCAATTTCCATTATTGAAGTGATTTTAGACAGACCCCTTCTCAGATAAACATGGCAATGTTTGAGAGAGGAAAAATTGCTGACACCAATGCTCTCCAGAGGCTGGAGAATAAGCCTAATAACAAATTAAAGAAGAATAGCAGGAAAATACAAAAGTTCGACAAAACCAGGTACTGTACTTCCAAATTCTCTCTCCCACTACATTTCTCTTCACTGGGCAAAACTCAGAAATTCCCACGGAAGATAAATGTTGCTGTGGTTCTTAAAAAACGAAACACAGATATCGGTTTTAAACTGAACGAGCAATTATGGGTTTTGACACGTTCATTTATCTACCGGAAGTCATCGCAAAACCATGCAGCTCCAACATTAAGGGTGCCGCCACTGTACTTTATATATGCTTTACTTGTCCAACTGGCTCAGAAATTTTTTTTCCATGTTTTTTAGCCCAGTTCTCTTCCTTCTTAAAGATGCAAAAATTCAGCTTTTGACTTTCTCTGGACCACCTAAAGAGGTGAATAAAAGGCACTGCACTCTCATTGCAAAGCCAAATTGGAGATTGGTCTTGAGTCACGGTCAAAACAAATTTACATTTATTTTTAAATCTCATCAACCAAAGAATCATAGAATTAAAAGGCTGAGGGAGCAGTCATAAAGAAAACATTAGACTGTGCAGAAATGGACAGGCTGACTCTAAAATTAAAAGATAAAGAGGAATCGACAAACTATATTAACTGGGATGCCTGGTATGCATGGTTTAAGAATAGGAAGAAAAAGAATGTGATTAAGTAAAGAATAGGAAACTATATATATATATATATATATAAGTAAAGATATAGGATATATATATATATATATTGAATGTAGAATAAATAGAAATATATGATGAAAATATGTGATATAAATTAGGAATAAGAATAAGAAATTGTAATGTAATAAGATAGTATGTATAGAAATAAGATGAAGAAAGGTAAATGATGTCTTGACGTTGATATAATTGTGTATATAATTTTATTTTTATGGTTTTAAAACTTTTGAAAATTGAATAAAGTTTATGAAAAGAAAAGAATTCAAAGGCTGGAAGAGACCTTGGAAGTTTTCTACGCCAACCCCCCTGAGTCCTCATCCCATCCCAGATGACTGATCACCCAGTCTCTTTTTACAAACCTTCAGTGGTGGAGCAGGAGGAAAGGGTTCAGTAGATGGATTGTTCTCCCTGTCAGGAAATTCCTTTTTATTTCGAGGCTGGATCTCTTTACGACAAGCTTCCATCTGTTGCTTCCTGCCCTGCCCTCGGGTGCCTTGGAGAATAAAAACTCCTTCCCTGGGGCTTCCCCTTCAAGTACTGGGAGACTGCTGGCATGTCACCCTTAATCGTTCTCTTCATTCGGCTAGACGTGCCCAATTCCTTCAACCTTTCATTGTACAATTTAGCCTCCAGACCTCTGATTATCTTGATTGCTCTTCTCTGCACTCTATCTGGGGTCTCAACTTCTTTTTTTTGTACTGGGGGGTGACCAGAACTGGATGTACCGTAATATTGTCATGAAAAGTCCACAATATCTGCTGTCAGACCTGCCCCAACCAGAGCATTCAGGAAAGAAAGACCCTTGACTCCAATAGAATAGAATAGAATAGAATAGAATAGAATAGAATAGAATAGAATAGAATAGAATAGAATAGAATAGAATAGAATAGAATAGGAATAGGAATAGAATAGAATAGAGATAGAATAGAATAGAGATAGAATAGAATAGAATAGAATAGAATAGAATAGAATAGAATAGAGATAGAATAGAGATAGAATAGAATAGAATAGAGAATAGAATAGAATAGAATAGAATAGAATAGAATAGAATAGAATAGAATAGAATAGAATAGAATAGAATAGAATAGAATAGAATAGAATAGAATAGAATAGAATAGAATAGGAAAGAATAAGAATAAGAATAAGAATAAGAATAGAATAGAATAGAATAGAATAATAGAATGGAATGGAATGGAATGGAATGGAATAGAATAGAATAGAATAGAATAGAATAGAATAGAATATGGACTGGAATGGAATGGAATGGGATGGAATAGAATAGAATAGAATAGAATAGAATAGAATAGAATAGAATAGAATAGAATAGAATATGGACTGGAATGGAATGGAATGGAATGGGATGGAATAGAATAGAATAGAATAGAATAGAATAGAATAGAATAGAATAGAATAGAATAGAATAGAATAGAATAGAATAGAATAGAAGAAATGAAACAAAACGAAATGAAATGAAATGTAGTCTGGAAGTATAAGAGAATAACAGAGTTGGAAGGGACCTTGTAGGTCATCTAGTCCAACCCACTGTTCAAGCAAGAGACCCTATGCTATTTCTGACAGAGGGCAGTCCAGTCTCTTCTTGAACGTTTCCAGTGGTGAAGCATCCACAACTTCTGCTGGCAAACCGTTCCATTGGTTGACTGATTGAGATCAAGGTATACTTTTACAGAAGTCAGCTGGTTACAGTGCAGCAAAGCCAGATCTAAGGATTTCCTGCTCCCAAGTGGGGATTTCCTCCTTTTCCCGGCCCCTCCCCCCATGGTGGTGTCCCATAATGTTTTGGGGAACGCTCCCCCTTTGGATGCCTCTTTAGTTGTCTGCATTCCGTTCTCAGGGCTGCGACCTTGGATCTCTCTGGTTGGGCCTTCTGCTTTCCGGCATTTCCCCCCACCCTTTGCCCGCCATCCCTCCTCCCCACCCTTCAGGGCAGGATGAATAATACAGTTGGAAGGGACCTTGGAGGTCTTCTAGTCCCACCCCCTGTTTAAGCAGGAGATCCTACATCATTGCAGACAAATGGCTGTCCAGTTTCTTCTTAAAAACCTCCAGGGATCGAGCACCCACAACGTCTGGAGGGAATTTGTTCCACTGATCGACTGTCCTCACTTCTTCGCTTACTTGTTCCTTTCTCTGCCTTTCCAAGGCCTCCTTCTACTCTTTCCCTCCTTTCAATTTATTCATGTATGTTTGCTTCTGCTTAGCGGTCCCTTGGGCTGCATGGCTGGGGCAAAAACACACACACAGACACACACACACGGACCCCAACCTCGCTTAGTCTGTTACCTTTTTAATCCACATGCTCAAAACCCCCAACTGAGGGTGGTTTTTTTTCCTCCCGAGACGTGGAATAAAATAAAAATAAAATTGTCTGGATCAGGTTTTACAATGCTATAATAAATGTTCTTTTTTTCTCTGCTTCTTCTTTTCCTTCCTTCTTATAAGACCCGTCACCTCATCGGTGTGATGGCCAGCATATAAATGTAATAAATGAATGAATGAACAAATGAATGAATAGATGAAGATATAAATAAATGCCTCTGAAGAAATAAACAAATACTCAGTTCTCAGCTGCCTCCCATAAGCAGTTGAAATCATGCAAACAGGCTTAGACTGAAAAAAATATTTCTGGTCCTATTCTCCCAAGTGATAGCAAGAGCCCTTAGACTTATATCCCGCTTCACAGTGCTTGACAGCCCCTCTCTAAGCGGTTCATAGGATCAGCCTCTGGCCCCCAACAATCCGTGTCCTCATTTGACCCACCTCAGCAGGATGGAAGGTTGAGTCAACCTTTAGAAGGAAGGAAGGAAGGAAGGAAGGAAGGAAGGAAGGAAGGAAGGAAGGAAGGAAGGAAGGAAGGAAGGAAGGAATAGCTATCGCCCTTAGACTTATATCCCGCTTCACAGTGCTTGACAGCCCCTCTCTAAGCGGTTCATAGGATTAGCCTCTTGCCCCCAACAATCTGGGTCCTCATTTGACCCACCTCGGATGGATGGAAGGCTGAGTCCATCTTGAGCCAGTCGGTCAGGATCGAACTGTTGGCAGGGGGCAGAGTTAGCCTGCAATACTGCATTCTAATCACTGGGAGGGAGGGAAAGAGGGAGGGAGGGAGGAAGGAAGAAAAGAAAAATATGGATGGAAGGAAACATGAAAGGGGAGGAGGAAGGAAGGAAGGAAGATAAAGAAGATAAGGAAGGAATAATTATCGCCCTTAGACTTATATCCCGCTTCACAGTGCTTTTCCAGCCCTCTCTAAGCGGTTTACAGAGGCAGCCTCTGGCCCCCAACAATCTGGGTCCTCATTTGACCCACCTCGGAAGGAGGGAAGGCTGAGTCCACCTTGAGCCGGCCAGGATCGAACTCCTGGCAGTGGGAATGCAGAGTCAGCCTGCAGTCCTGCCTTCTGACCACTGCACCACCAGGAAGAAGACGGCCATATGTCCAGAAGACCTCTAAAGTCCCTTCCAACACTGTTATGAGGCCGCTTCCTTCTGGGCTCTTTTTAGCACAGCTGGAGGCTTTGCATCCCTTGGCTGGGCACGGTTTGGGCAGCTGAACCCGATTTCTTTCTGGCTCACCTTCTGCACCCCCCACCCCCCCAAAGTGGGGAAGAGCCACCTGCCAACTTGCAATTGCTTCCTCCCCTGGCACCCCCAGGATGCTTTCCCAAAAGACCACGGGACTTTCTTCTTTTCCCAGGAAAACCTTTTCCCTTTTCATGCAAGACGCTCCTTCGGTGCTGCTGTCTAACGGAGAAGGGAAGGATTTATAGTCTTGGCCTCCTTTGAATCCTTCCAAGAAAGTCCAAAAGCGCCTTTGGGACAACCATGATCTGGAGCAGCGATGGCGAACCTTTTTTGGGGGTGGTGCGCTGAAAGCACCCACGTTCCCCAGCACCCACAATGCAATGCGCCGCCCCCCATGCATGCGTGTGCAATACCCCTGCTCCCTCCCCTTACCTGCACTGTGCAGGCGTGCACCTCCCAGGTGACTTTCAGACCGTTTTGAGGCTGTTTTTGCCCTCCCGGAGGCTCAAGGGAAGCCTCCGCAGCCTCGGGAGGCTGAAAAACGGCCCCGTTTTGGCACTTCTGGTATTTCCAAAATGGCCGCTTTTTTGGCCTGCAGAGGCTTCCTTCGAGCCTCCGGGAGGGTGAAAATGGCCTCAAACGGGCCGAAAATCAGCCGGGAGGCAGGTGCATACTGTTAGGGATAACATTGTTTACCCTAACTGGTTTGGGTAAAAAATAATAAATAAGTTATCATGGTTTGTTGGTTAAAGTGTGTGTAACTTTAACTACAAGAATGTAATTAAGGGTGTGGTTGTAAAAGCACCATAAAAGAAGCAAGTCAATTGCAGCTCTCTCTCTCTGGCTTAAGGATCCCTAATTACTGGATGGATTGATGACTGCGTTTTTCCTTACTGGAACGGAGGAGAGAAAGGAGTGTTGATTTCTCAACGGAGAGAAGAGATAATACGGACTGATTTATTGTAAGTGAACTGACATTGGCTATTCAACACGGACTTTGCAAAATTGAGTATCCCGACTGGACTGACAGAAATGATACATGACTAATGGACCGTTTATTTTGACTATGCTATAATTCCTAATGGAATAAACTATATTTTTGATAGCACAAGCGTATCTGTTTTTTACTGCGTGTTAACTAAAATACAAACTTATCTCACACATTTACCTGTCTTCCTATCTGACTACGCTACACATTCTGTTTATTTTGTTTTCCTTAACACTCGTTGGGGAATTCAGGCTTAACACATACGCAGTGCGGGTTAAGTTTGGCTGGAGCTCATGTGCCCGCACATATGGCTCTGCGCGCCACCTGTGGCACACACGCCATAGGTTCGCCATCCCAGACCTGGAGGACTGACCATCTCCATAGGCATTCCTCCCTGGTGGGAACCCAGAGCTTCTGCTTTCTTTCTTTCACTGCGTTTCATTCGCAGGCCCTGAAAAAGGTCCGGTGGCCTCACAGCTTCTCAGCCTTCCTTGGCCTCTCATAGCAATGGCTGGAGATTTTTTTTAAAAAAAGGATTCAACAGACCAATGCAATTTAAAAAAACCCCAAACGGCCTTGATTGGAGCTGTGTCGACTCATAAAATGGAAGCTGCCTCCCAAAGCCCCCCCCCACCTCAAAAAACAAAACAAAAAAAACCAAGGCAAAGTAGCAGAGATGAAACTGACTGGAACTGTCTCTGCGCTACCTTTATTTTTTATTTTATTTTTTGGGCTACTCCAGCTTGGTGGAGGAGAAAAAACAACAAACAAACCCTTATAGGTGAAGTTGCTGTTAGTCTTTTCTGCACTCGGCAATTAACTCCTTTTGACTCTGCAAAGAGACAAATGACTATAATTTACAAATAGATTTTATCTGAAAACAAGTGTCTGGCTTGTCACCTCTTGATTCTCTCTCCCACCCCCCCCTTCTCCAGGAGGCCAGCCTGCAATTAAATTGTCACATACTTAATACTCCAGGAAAGCCAGCAGAGAGAGCAGATCGTCGATGCTGGACTGCAGAAAGCCATTAGCCAGGATAGTTTTTCTTCAGCGAGGGTGGGGGATAGAGATATCGGATAGGAGGTTGCCTTGGTAATACTTTAGCAAGGCCACACTTGGACTACGGCATCCAGTCCTGGTTGCCACGATATAAAAAGATGTAGAGACCATTCCTGGGAGGTCTGCAAGGGACGCGCATAAGCGCACCAACGCGCCTACTGTCCCTGTCCTGATGTCTCCTGTTAGTCGTACCCATTTCATCTATTCTTAATCATGTTTTCAGTTAGATCTGTTATCTAAAACATGCTTGAAAAAATAAATAAATAAAATAAATCAATAAAACTCTAGAAAGAGTGCAGAGAAAGGCAGCAAAGATGATTAGGGAGCTGGAGGATAAAATATATATCAAGAAGAATTGCAGGAATTGGGTATGTCCAGTTTAGTGAAAAAAAGGACAAGGGGTGACACGATAGCAGTCTTCCAATACTAGCTGGATACTCATAGCTTCGCTACGAAACTATGTCGTTGGGTTTAGTTTAGTTTTTGGGGAGGAAAATAAGGAAAACAAAATTCTGCCTCTGCTTACCAGCATCCACCGGTATTCCTCTGGCTAGCGTCCTGTAAGTGTGTGAGAGAGTTGAGGGCTGTTTGGAAACCGAAGCAGTATTTGCTGTGTGAGCAAGAAGGAGACAGCAAGGAGCCTGGGGTGTGGCTTAGCTCAACTGTTCTGTACTCAAGCTGCTGTGAAACTGAAACTCCTCTCCTCTGCTTGTGTTTTGCATTTGGAACAGGTTTCTTTTCAGGTGGGGAGGGGGAATAGAACTCCTTAGCATCAGAGTGCGTTAATCATCATCATCATAATAATAATATAGGAAATACACTAAAAACTCTGATGGTCATTTTGAAAAATCCTTTCTTAGGGAGCCCCTAGAAGCCAAGAGGAACACATGGACCCAATGTCTGGTTTGTAGGCTTTACGGTTCTGGAGATTTTGTGATGATGCGTGAGGGGTATTTCGCTTTTATATGTATATAGATTTGAAGGACCACCACAAAAATGAGGGGGTCCATTTATTTTCCAAAGCACAAGAGGGCAGGACAAGAGAGCAATAGATGGAAATCAACCAAGGAGAGAAGCAACCAGGAATTAAAGAGAAACGTTCTAACGGTAGGACAATTAACCAGTGGAACTGCTTGCCTGCAAAAGCTGTGAATGCTCCAATACTGGAGGTTTTCAAGAAAAGTTTGGGCAACCATTTGTCTGAAATGTCATGGGTTCTCCTGCTTGAGCAGGAGGTTGATCTAGAAGACCTCCCAGGTCCCTTCCAACTCCCTCCTCCCTCTCTCTTTCCTTCCTTCTTCACTGGTTGGATTTCCCTTCCTTCCTTCCTTCCTTCCTTCCTTCCTTCCTTCCTTCCTTCCTTCCTTCCTTCCTTCCTTCCTTCCTCCTAAAGGTTGACTCAGCCTTCTGTCTTTCCGAGGTGGGTCAAATGAGGACCCAGATTGTTGGGGGAGCAAGAGGCTGACTCAGTAAATTGTTAAAAGAGATGGCTGGAAAGCTCTGTGAAGTGGTATATAAGTCTAAGTGCTAGTATTGTTGCACTTTCTCTTTTCCTTCCCTTCCTCCCTTCCCTCCTTTCCTTCCTTCCATGGTGCACAGGGGTTAGAATGAGGTATTGGAGGCTAATTCTGCCCACTGTCGAGTTATATCTTGACCGGTTCAAGGTGGACTCAGCCGTCCATCCTTCCGAGGTGGGTAAAATGAGGACCCAGATTGTTGGGGGGGCAAGAGGCTGACTCTGTAAACCACTTTAGACATGACTGGAAAGCATCAGGAAGTGGTATATAAGTCTTAGGGCTGTTGCTATTCTGATGGCTTTCTCGGCTGAGTCGGTAGAGAAGATTGGACAATGATGGTCCTTCAAATGTCAGGGAAGGAGCCACCATGGAGAACGTTCTTCTTCTTGGTCTCATCAGATGGACTTCCTTAAGAGAGGAGACCCATAACATCTCCTGGCTCCCTGCTTGGAGGGTCAAGTAGAAGCGACTGCAAAACGATGGCCATTCAAATTACAAGGAGGGAGCCACCACGATGAAGGCCCTTCTTTTGGGTCCCACCAGATGGACCTCCTAAGGGAGAAGTAACATCCGCTGCCTCTCTGCTCTGGTGGCTTGGACAGATATAAGCGGGAAAAGATAACCTGTGTCAACTAACCTGGTCCCAAGTCAGGTAGGGCGTTGAAGGTGGCATTGAAGCAACCCATCCTCTATCCAGGGGTCTCCAATTTTAGCCACTTTAAGACTTGTGGACTTCAACTCCCAGAATTCCTCAGCCAGCTTTGAAGTCCTCAAAAGTCTTCAAGTGGCCAAGGTTGGGGACCCCTGCCCCAAACCATGGCAAAAACAAAAGTTGTAAAATCAGGTGCCACTCACAGTCTCCCATTTTTGACTTCATGGGGAAGTCAAAATGTTCTGAACTTCTCAGAACATCTATGGAGATTCTCAATCATCCAGATCGGGGGTCTCCAACCTTGGCCACTTGAAGACTTTTGTGGATTTCAAAGCTGGCTGAGGAACTCTTGGGAGTTGAAGTCCACAAGTCTTAACGTGGCCAAGGTTGGAGACCCCCGATTCTAGGTTGCTGATCTGTTCCTGTCTGCGCAGCCAAGGCCTCTCCCAGCTCAGCATCGGTCTCTGATCTTTTTCCCCCCTTCCTCCTTCCGACAAAAACGGGCACCCAGGCACTTTTGACATCCCTCCCTTGCATGACATCCTCTAGTTCGTCCTCTGGGCAATCCACCTTCATTATCCGATTAGGCATCTCTTCATAAACCCTTTAACTGAACAGGCTGCCGTTTGCCAAATTCGCCATTTTCTCCCCTTCCGTGTTGTTGTTGTTGTTTTTAAATTATCCATTTTGGTAGCACTTTCCTGTTTACAAAACACTCACAGGTCACCCTTTTATGCCTCCGCCCGAATCCTCTTTATTAAGTGGTTTTTATCTGCCGTGCCCGGCTCTGAGTTAAGTGGTTTGTTTTTTTTTTTTTAAATAGGTACCTCTTACTAATGATCAGCAGTTTTGCATTTTAATATTCAGGGCTGTCACTGGCTGTTTGGCTGTTCCGAGACCCTTTCAAGGCTGAAGGGCAGCAAATAAATAGGATTACTCAAACAACAAGCCACAAGAAAGGCTAACCAGAAGGGTCCCATCCCTGGAAGTTTTTTTTTTTTTTTTTAAAAAAAAGACTGGACAACCATTTGACTAAGATGATACAACATCTTCTGCCTTGAGCAGGGGGTTGGACTAGAAGACCTTCAAGGTCCCTTTCAACTCTGTTATCTTATATAAGCTCGATACCTATCCTTCGCTAGGAAACTATGTGGTCTGGCTTAGTTTTTGGGGAGGAAAATAAAGTGGGGTAAAATCTGCCTCTGCCTAGCAGCCTCCATCGGTATTCATCTGGCTAGCATCCTGGCAGGGTGTGAGAGAGTTGAGAGCTGTTTGGAAACTGAAAGAGTATTTGCTGTGTGAGCAAGGAGGAGGCAGCAAGGAGCCTGGGCGTGGCTTAGCTCAACTATTCTGTCCTAAAGCTGCTTGGTGCTGCTGTGAAACTGAAACTGAACCTCCTCTCCTCTGCTTGTGTTTTGCATTTGGAAGAGATTTCTTTTCAGGTGGGGAGGGGGAGTAGAACTCCTTAGCATCAGAGCGTGTTAATAATAATAATAATATAGGAAATACTCTAAATGCTCTGATGGCCATTTCAAAAAATCCTTTCTTAGTGAGCCCCTAGAAGCCAAGAGGAACATATGGGCCAAATTTCAAGTTTGTAGGCTTGACGGTTCTGGAGATTTTATGATTGTGATTTTTCTTTTATAGAGAGAGATTTTGTATCACTGGAAGTTTAAAAAAAACAGACTAGACAACCGTTCTTCTGTCTTGAGCAAGGGGTTGGACTAGAAGACCTCTAAGGTCCCTTCCAACTCTGTTCTTCTGTTCTTCTCCCAGACTAAATCCCACCCTTTGATGGGCTAGTTCCTCCAACGTCACCCAGATCTGCCTTTCAGCCATTCCCCCATTTCACTCCAGGCGCAACGGCCATGGATCTCAACGCAACGTCCACGTAAAACGCACCACTTCACGGTGTCAGGCGAGTGGGAGAGGCCGACTCTCGTTTCAGAACTCAGTTTATTTCTTGAAAACCCGTTTACTGCGCACCTTCCCTCTCCCAGCCTCCGCTCTTTCTCGGCACTTTAGCCTTTCTGAGCACGGGCGATCAGCCACTTGGCTAAAAGCTGTGCCTTGCGCCAAGCAACGTCTTAAGGCAGAAGGGGAACCTGGGCCAAGCGTCGATTTTTTTTTGGGGTGGGGGGGCTCTGCATCCCATTAGGATTGTGCTGAGCTCGGTCACATCCCAAGGTCAGCATTTCCTTCTCCCGCTTGCTGAAAAGTTGATTCTTGGAAGGGAGCGATGTGGATAAATTACATTTCCCCCCCCCCTAAAAAAAAAATCACAATATTGCACTAATGAGGGAGCCCTTTTGCAAGGGCCGTGCATGCAAATTGCATCGATAACAGAACCACAGGGTTGGAAGGGGCCTTGGAGGTCCTCTAGTCCAACCCCCTGCTCTTGTAGGAGACCCTGTAACATTTCAGACAAGGGGTTGTCCAGGCTCTTCTTGAAATCCTCCAGGGATGGACACACACACAACTTATGGAGGGAAGCCATTCCACCCGTCAATGAATTAGTTCTCACCGACAGGAAATGTCTATTTTTCTATCTATCTCTCCCCCTCCTGTAGCCCCTCAACCACCACTGCTGATGGGGGACCAGGAGCCCCTCCGTTTGCTGGGGTTGAAACCATCATCCACTCCCCTGCGGGGGAGCTGATCCTGCCTGGAAAAAAAGAAATAGTGTTGGAAGGAAGGAAGGAGATAGTTGGGAGAAGGAAGGAAGGGAGAGGAGAGAGGGAGGGAGGGAAGGAGGGAAGAAGGAAGGGAAGAAGATGGGATGGGAGGAAGAATGAAAGGAGCAAAGAAAGAAAGAAAAAGAAACCAAGGAAAGGAGGAAGGAGAGGAGAGGGAAGGAGAGGAGGAAGGGAGAGAGGGAAAAAGGAAGGGGAAAGGAGAGAGAGGGAGGGAGGGAGCGAGGAAGGAAGGAGAGGAGAGGAAAAGAGAAGAGGAAGGAAAAGGGAGGGAGGGAGATGGGAGGGAGAAGGAAGGAAGGGAGAGGAGAGAGGGAAGAGGAAGGAGGGAGAAGGAAGGGAGGAAGGAGAGGAGATGGGAGGAAGAATGAAAGGAAAAAGGAAGGAAGACAAAAGAAACCAAGGAAAGGAGGAAGGAGAGGAGAGGAAGGAGAGGAGGAAGGGAGAGAGGGAAAAAGGAAGGGGAAAGGAGAGGAGAGGAGAGGGAGCGAGGAAGGAAGGAGAGGAGAGGAAAAAGAGAAGAGGAAGGAAAAGGAGGGAGATGAGAGGGAGAAGGAAGGAAGGGAGAGAGGAGGGAGAGGAGAGAGGAAGGAAAGAAGGAAGATGATGAGAGGGGAAGGGAGGGAGGGAAGGAGGGAAGAAGGAAGGAAAGGAGATGTGAGGAAGAATGAAAGGAAGAAAAAAGGAAGAAAAAGAAATCAAGGAAAGGAGGAAGGAGGGAGGGAGGGAGAGGAGATGGGAGGAAGGGTAAAAGTAAAAAAAAAGTAAGGAACAAAGAAAGAAGAAATCAAGGATGGAAGGAGAGGAGAGGAGGAAGGGAGAGAAGGAAAGAAGAGACCGGAGCCTTGCGGAGAGGCGCATGTGGGGACATGTGCTGGGTGTCAGGAGCTGCGGGGGCTTTTGGACAGCTCTGGCGGGCGTTGGCAGGACCCGAGGCGTTTGTTTTGAAGCTGTCTTTACCCGCCTTTGATGAGACGTGTTGAACTGTTCAGCTGCATGACAGCAGCAAAACAACTTTGAGACGTGGCTAATGAAACACATTTTGTCTCTGCGCCCCAAACAAGGTCTCGCACATCCCCTGCGCGATGGGAGGAGGGAGAGACGGGGACGCATGGGGGGCGGCGGGTGTGTGTGTGTGCAGGACAGCAACAGGAATGTAGCTGGGCAAAGAACGGGGTGTGTGTGTGTGGACCAGGGAAACAAACCTCCCCCCCCAAAAAAAAAACCCGTTACAGTCAAAGTTGAAATCCAGAGCATCTCCAAGGGACTGTTTCAGAGCCCCTTTGAGCCGAGAAAAATTCCTCTTTAGTTCACCTGGGGTTTTGGCATAATGGGGACCATTCACGCTCTCTATCTTCAAGCTTGCTATGCCAGGGCAGGCTTGGCAAACTGGCATCTCCAGACCGGGTTTATTCTCCTGGCCCACCTTGCCCTGGTCAACCCACCTCCAGGGTCCAGTTGGAATCAGGCTCCATGGGACGCAAAGGTAGCCCACAGCGGAGCCTTTCAAAAGCTGCTCGTCCGCTGCCTTCCAACCTGGGCAGAAACCAGGAGCGGCTTCCTGAATATCGATCTGTGCCTGACCTGTAAGCCGAAGTCTAGGAGGTGGGAAGGGCTTTGCCTTCTCACCTGCAAACCCCATGAGATGGCACAGGTGGGAAGCTGAAGGTGACGAGGGGGCTGGAGGCTAAAACACATGAAAAATGGTTGCAGGGAGGGAGGGAGAGAGAAAGAGAGAGAGAAAGAGAAAAAAGAGAGAAAGGAGAAAGAGAAAAAGAGAACAAGAGAAAGAAGAGAGAGAGAAAGAAGAGAGAGGGAAAGAGAAAGAGAGAGAGAAAGAAAGAGAGAAAAAGAGAGAGGAGAAAGAGAGAAAAGAGAAAGAGAAAGAAAGAAGAGGAAAGAGAGAGAAAGAGAAAAAGAGTGAGAGAAGAGAGAGAGAGAAGGAGAAAGAAAGAGAAAGAGAGAAAGAGAGAAGAGAGAAAGAAAAAGAGAGAAAGAAAGAGAAAGAGAAGAAGAGAGAAAGGAGAAAGAGAACAAGAGAAAGAAGAGAGAGGGAAAGAGAAAGAGAAAGAAAGAGAGAAAAAGAGAGAGGAGAAAGAGAAAAAGAGAGAAAGGAGAAAGAGAAAGAAAGAAGAGGAAAGAGAGAGAAAGAGAAAAGAGTGAGAGAAGAAAGAGAGTGAAAGAGAAGGAGAAAGAAAGAGAAGAGAAAGAGAGAAAGAGAGAAGAGAGAAAGAAAAAGAGAGAAAGAAAGAAAAAGAGAAGAAGAAAGAGAAAGAGAAAAAGAGAAAGAGAGAGAAAGAGAAAGAGAGAGAAAGAGAGAGAGAAAGAGAGAGAGGGGAGAAAGAAAAAGAGAGAGAGAAGAAAGAGAGAAAGAGAGAGAGGAAAGGAGAAAGAGAAAAAGAGAGAAAGAAGGAGAGAAGAAAGAGAAAAAGGGAGAGAACAAAGAGAGAAAGAGAAAGAAAGAGAAAAAGAAAGGAAAGAAAGAAAGCTAGCTAGCTACTTCCACTCTTTGGCTTCCACAGGCGAACGAAATGCCCCCCGTGGACCAACGGCCTCATCAGACGCGGCTACAGGATCTCCCTCCTTCGGGGCAGCATCTCTGCTCCTTCGGTGCCACTTGGGGGTTGTGGGGGCTAACACCCCCACGTGGCTTTTGCCCTTCCGCCTGCCTTCGCCCCAGGACCCCGCTGGGTTTCTTTCTTCTTTTTTTGTGCAAGTTTCTAGCCTCCCTGGTTACAAAAGCAGCTGAGAGAAATCACCCTCTCGGAATTGCAACGGGCGCACATGCTGCGTTTCCTTGTTTAGCAAGCGAAAGCTGAACGAATCCTCCAAAACGGGATGGATGTTTTCTGGCTGCAGAAATGCTTCTGGGTGCTCAATTTTAAGCTTGCAAAGATTCCCCCCACCCCCCACCCCGCCCTCTCCAATTAAACATGTTGTGTGCCTCTACACACTTAGGCATAAAATACTAAATACACAGGTACAGAACAGGTGGCAGGTAACTCAAGTGCAGCAGCTGCCAGAGGGACCTTAAGTGGCCTAGTGCAGGGGTCCCCAACCACCGGTCCGTGGACCGGTCCGCGGAACAACTCCTACCGGGCTCGGCTTGCTGGGCGCCGCCATCTTTTTTTCATGAAAAAGTGCTTCCGTGAGCTTTTCCGGTAGAAAGCTCACCGGAAGCACGCTTTCATAAAAAAGATGGCGGCGCTGTGCAAAGTCAGTGAGCTTTTCCGGATAGAAAGCCATTTCTACCCGGAAAAGCTCATCGAGCGCGAGCGCCGCCATCTTTTTGATGAAAACGTGCTTCGGTGAGGTCACCGGAAGCACTTTTTCATCAAAAAGATGGCGGCGCCCAGCTGATGCCAGCCGGGCGCGCGCCCAGCTGATGCCAGTACCGGGCATGCGCGTCAAAAGGTTGGGGATCACTGGCCTGGTGGACAATCCCTTAAACACGAGCCAACCATGTGTGGCTGCCGCCAAAAAAGCCAATACGATCCCGGGTGGCATAAACAGAGGCACAGAATCAAAATCACGGGAAGTATTAGCACCGCTTCATAAAGCCTGAGAAAGGCCACACCAGGGAATATTCTGCATCCAGTTTTGGTCACTACAAGACAAAGAAGAGGTTGAGACTTTGGACAGCGTGCAGAGAAGAGCAACTAAGAGGATTCAAGGCCTGGAGGCCAAAACACACGAAGAACGGTTGCAGGATTTGGGTTTGGCTAGTTTAATATAAAGTAGGACTAGGAGCAAAACGATAGGTGTTCCAGTATTGGGGGGATGTCTTCTTACTCTGAGGTCCCTAAGGCACAACAGGGCCTCTGTGAGCATGCCGGAGCCTGTGACCCACAAAGCAATCCAGCCACTTGGCCCCCAGAAAACACACCACCGGGAGATCAAGGGGAAGAGCCAGATCCCCCCTCCTCCCAAAGCTTCACGGCTTCTGTTTTCCATCCAAGGAGTTCTTACTCTCCCTTTAATGCATTTAAGGGGATTAGACGGTAGGCAAATATCACTCAAACAACTCTACAAACCTCATTTTATCTCCCGGGCAAACAAATTAAGGCCGCTTGGAAAGCCAGAGTGGCTTTCTCCTTTCAGCCATAATAATGACTTAAGGTATCGATATTTGCCCTTCATTCCATCATTTAAATTCACGAAAGGCAGCCGTGGATTATGGGGATGATTCAGGCTTCACTTCAGTTAAACCCTGGCAAATAAAGAAGGAAGGAAGAGACACCGAGGGCCAAGAGCAGAAACCTTCAGCCTCTCAGCAGCCCGGCCCAGGGCCAAGTGTCCAAATATATATTTATTTTTTATTGATGGATTGATTAAAATTATATGCTGCGCATTTCAAGTGACTCCGGGGTGCTTACAATAGAGGCAGTTCTCCACTGCTAAGTGAGTTTTGCTCCATTTTAGGGCCTTTCTTGCCACTGTCATTAAGTGAATCACTGCAGTCGTGAAGTTAGTCACCGGGTTGTTAAGTGAATCCGGCTGGCTTGTCAGATGGTCGCAAAGGGGGATCACGTGACCCCAGGGACACTGCAACCGTCATAACTACGAGCTGGGTGCCGAGGGTCTGAATTTTGATCACGGGGATGTCACGATGGTCGTAAGCGTGAGGCACAGTCATGAGTCCCTTGTTTTGGTGCCGTTTGTGACTTCAAATCGGCACTAAATGTGCGGTCGTGAGCAGGGGTGGGATTCAGCCGGTTTGTACCCGTCCACAAGAACCGGGTGTTAATTTTCTGGGCAGTTTGGTGAACTGGTTGTTGGAAGAGCTCAGGAAGGGCTCTCCAGTTATCTGAATTCCACCACTGGTTGTAAGTCGATGAATAGGTAGAATAACAATAAATAACCGTCTAAGGAGAAATAACAGTGCAAGACCATGAAAAGGTTCCAACAGTAGACCAGTTGGGCATCGAAACTTAAAACAATTAAAATCAGATTTTAGAAAATTTAAACTTAGCCTCCCTTAAATGCAACCACAAACTTCCACCCGAGGGAAGGTGGAAGGGATGGGAGGGCAAAGAGAGCGGCATCTGGCCTTTGTCAGGGCCATCTGAATGCCGTTTAATTTCATTTATTCCTGCTCTGTACCAGGGTGGGTGGGTGGGTGGGTGGGATGCCACAGGCTTCAGGACATAGTTAAGTCTGGCTGATTGACGGAAAGGCGGCCCCCTCGCCGTAAAACCCGACGCTCGGCAGCTTCCATGGAATATAAACAGGGCCATTTCCAACATCCACCACCGCAGCCACGTAGAAAACAAACAGAAATTACAGTAGGAAAAACCATCAGCCGAAGCCATAAATGGGAGAAGGAAGAGACGTCACCCAGCAGAAATCAAAGCGGGCGATTCCCCAAACGTCTTTGAGAGTAGCCAGAGGCCATCCAAAGGGTCCCAACTTGGGACCACCCCAAAGGGCCAGCCCCCTCCCTTCAGCCCCCCCCCCCTCCAATGTCACAAAAATGTTGGGGATTTGCTGTAGTTGCTCTTTCCTGATAGAAGAAAATATTTGTAGCTCGGGGCTGAACTGTGGGGTCCTTGGGGCTCTCTGAGCTGGGTGGGTTTCTTGCAGACGTTTCATGACCCAACTAGAGAACATCATCAGTGCTAGAAGGGAGAAGGAGGAGGAGGGAGGGAGGGAGGGAGGGAGGGAGGGAGGGGAGGAAGGAAGGAAGGAAGGAAGGAAGGAAGGAAGGAAGGAAGGAAGGAAGGAAGGACTGGGGTCCTTGGGGCTCTCTGAGCTGGGTGGTTTTCTTGCAGACGTTTCATGACCCAAGTGCTAGGGAACATCACCAGGGCTAGAAGGAAGAAGGAGGAGGAGGAGGAGGAGGAGGAGGGAGGAGGAGGAGGAGGAGGAGGAGGAAGGAAGGAAGGAAGGAAGGGAGGGGAGGGGAGGGAGGGGAAGGAAGGGAGGGAAGGAAGAAGGAAGGAAGGAAGGAAGGAAGGAAGGAAGGAAGGAAGGAAGGAAGGAAGGAAGGAAGGAAGGAAGGAAGGAAGGAAGGAAGGAAGGAAGGAAGGAAGGACTGTGGGGTCCTTGGGGCTCTCTGAGCTGGGTGGTTTTCTTGCAGACGTTTCATGACCCAACTAGAGAACATCATCAGTGCTAGAAGGGAGAGGGGTTTATGGAGGAGGAGGGGGAGGAGGAGGAGGAGGACTGTGGGGTCCCCTTGATGCTCTCTGAGGTGGGTGGGTTTCTTGCAGACGTTTCATGACCCAACTAGTGAACATCATCAGTGCTAGAAGGGATTTAATTTTGCTCTCGATGATAGATGAATTAGTTCGGCTTGGAGTCCAGCCAAGGCAGGGCTGGTGTACACTTTTCAAAAGATTGGCCCAATTCCTGGCGAACTGCCCTGGACCTTCTCTGGGCCACAAGCCCCCAACGGAGAGGGGCTGGCAGGGTGGAGGAGACAGGGAAACAGGGAGGAAGCCACCAATGATGTGATGATGGTGACGGCCGAGAGGAGGGAATGCCAGGAAGTCAGAAGGGAAGAAGAAGAAGAGCTTCTACTACTAAGGGAAATGTTGGCATTTGGATTTCTTTTCTATGTAGAAAATCTTTAAAATAAAATAAAAAACAATTCAAAGAGGCTTTTTTGAAGCCTACGCAGTTAAAGTGGTCCTATGAAAATAATTCTTCTTCGCCTTCCCCTCCGCTCTCTTTTTCTTTCTCCTCTTCCTCCCTCTCCTCCCTCCCTCCCTTTTTCCTCCTCCTCCTTCCCCTTCCCCCCTCATTAAAGAGCCAGGAAATTAGCTGAGAATTGGGACCGATCCCAGCCTCCCATTAATGGGATTACCTTGGCCCATTCATCATGCTCAGCCACTGGAGCAGGATCTTCCATTGCTAAAAGCAGATTAAATATTTATTGTAGGCCCACACTGGACAGGCGGATCAGCAGCAGTGTGTGTGTGGGGGGTCCAACAGCTGTTCACCCCCCACCTGTTAAAGACTACCTGTCAGACAGACCCTCAAAGACTTTCCTGGCAAGCCAAATGCAGTTTTAGAGTAGAATGGAATGGAATAGAACAACAGAGTTGGAAGGGACCTTGAAGGTCATCTAGTCCAGGGGTCGCCAATCTTTTGGACCTCAGGGTCCACCAAGCTCATCGTTTTAAATCCCGCGGACCAGAGACCCTGGGAAACGCCCCCCAAAAGTCTGCAGGAAAATCCCCCACCCCCTTTTCCTACTGACCAATCGTTCTTTATTTGGGATCGCAGGATACCGTCTCCAGCTCTGTTCTCAGGGGGAAAGAGAGAGAGAAAGGGAGAGACTTTTGGCTTCATGCAAGGAAAGCAGCAGAAGCCGCAGAAGCCTTTCTTTCTCTCCCCCAAACTCCGCCAGAAATGAGTCTTTGCCCGTGTAGCCTCTTGGAGCAGGAGGCCTTGCAGGGCCCCAAAGACTCATTTCTGGCGGAGTTTGTGGGAGAGAAAGAAAGAGTTTTGCTGCTTTCCTTGCGTGCAGCTAAAAGCAGAAGGAGAAAGAAGCGGAAAGAAGCAGCCCGGTGGGCAGGGCAGGCATGTGGGGCAAGTGGGCAAGTTCCCCCACTCCACCCTTTCCCCCCTCCCCTCACTACCTCGTGTTGTTCGCAATGCAAGCGACGCAAGCCTTGTGTTCCCGCAGGCCATGTGGGCAGCACAGCCTTGTGTTCCCTCGCAGCCTGGATTAATTGCTTTGGCGGGGGGGACATTTCTCTGCGGATCACCAAAATTTTCTCACAGACCACCAGTGGTCCCCGGCCCACTGGTTGGTGACCCCAATCTGCTGCCCGAGCAGGAGAACCCAAACCATCTCAGACAAGCGACTGTCCAGTCTCTTCTTAAAAGCCTCCAGTGATGGAGCGTCCACACCTTCTGGAGGCCAGCAGTTCCACTGGTTACTTGTCCTCACTGTCAATGGGGATATAGAATAACAGAGCTGGAATGAACCTGGAGGTCTTCTAGTCCAACCCTCAGCTCCAGCCGAAGAGACCCTTAGGCCACTCTGGTCCAACGGTTGTCCAGTCTCTCCTCGAAAGCCTCCAGGGATGAACCATCCTTGGCTTCTCTTTCAACAAGGATTCAGAGCCGGCCCAACCCAGCCAGGAGCTTGCAATGCTCAGCCCACAACGGTGAGCTACAAAAAGCAGAGAGAAAGCAGGCAATGACGAGACAATTTTCCACTTCAGGAAACCCTGGTTGACAAGAAGCTTCTGGCTGGCTCAGTGCTTCTATTTTGTTTCCTGAAAGAAAGCAGATTAAAAGGGCACCCACGGGGAGGAAGAGAGGCGGGCGTCCCTGTGCGCCACGGCACGTGGCTAGAGCTGAGCGTCGATTGCAGTGTTATGGACACGTTTCTGACTTTGGGGCCCTCTGCAGATGAAGGAGGGATGGGAGGTATTTCTGACACTTCCCGCTGAGGGTGCCATGCCCATCCTCCACAGCTACCCCCCCCTCCATCATTCAAACATTTTGTTTGCTTCCCATTATGGGTCCTTTTGGAGGATAGAAACAGAAGATGCTGGCTCACATGGCTGGTCTAGGGAAGAGAAGGACCAGGGGAGACAGGAGAGCAGCCTTCCGATATTTGAGGAGGGGCTGCAACAATGGAGGAGGAAGGGGGTCAAGCGATTCTCCAAGGCACCCCAAAGGCCAGACAAGGAATAATGGATGGAAACTGAACAAGGAGAGAGATTCAACCTGAAAACAAGGAGAAATTTTCAGACAGTGAGAACAATCAACCCATGGAACAGAAGTTGCCTTTGGAAGTTATGGGAGCTTCATCCCTGGAGGCTTTCAAGAAGAGACTGGACTGCCATTTGTCAGAAATAGTGTAGCGTCTCCTGCTTGGGCAGGGGGTTGGACTAGATGACCTACAAGGTCCCTTCCAAGTCTGTTAATCTGTAATCTGTAAACACTTGGCTTTGGTCTGAACTCTCCACTGGAAATCCAGGCAACAAGCAGCCTGAGGTGGACACACACACACACACACACACACACACACACACACACACACACCAGTCAGGAAAACCCACCAAAATATCACTCAAGCAGCCAGTAAGCTGAGTGCCGCCCCCAGCCAACCTTAATTTCCTTCCACAGAAGAGAATCTTTGTGGCTCAGGGTCAAACTGTGGCCTCCTTGATGCCTTCTATGTTTGGTGACTTTCCTGCAGGTATTTCCTGACCCAACTAGGTAACACCATCAGGGCTAGTAGAGAGAGGGATTTTGCTCTCTCTTACTAGACTGAATAGGAAAAAAATATTTGTAGCTCAGGGTTGAGGAGTCCTTGGTGCTCTCTGAGCTTGGTGGTTTTCTTGCAGACCTTTCTTGACCCAACTAGGTCATATCATCCATGCTATGAGTTTGCTCTCTTTTGACATATGGAAATGGGAATCGTGTTGATCTTTACGCTCCCAAATCTCTCGATCCCGCCTCCACCTCTTTGGATTCTGCACTCCAGGTTGCATCTCTGCCTCCTCCTCCTCCTCCACCACCACCGGCCATGCTCCGTCCTCACTAAGCTCAGCCCGCCCTTTGCACCACAACTGTCGGGAGAGTCCTAAACAGGCTCATTTAGGATCCCGTGTGCTGTGCGACCCCCATGTTGGGCGGGTTGTGCCAAAATAGCCCTTGGGAATCATTGGACTCTCCCACATCAGTCACTTCCTACCACATTCCTCCTCCTGGAGTTTCCAGCCCTGAGATTTTTGAAGTGGGCTGGCTTCCTTTGTCTAATAAAGTTCGCCTTTCCCTGCATTTCAGTGGCTAACAGGTAACAGACTAACAGAGTTGGAAGGGACCTTGTAGGTCATCTAGTCCAACCCCCCTCCTCCTAAGCAGGAGGCCCTACACCATTTCTGACAGAGGGCAGTCCAGTCTCTTCTTGAAAGCCTCCAGGGATGAAGCTCCCACAATTTCTGAAGGCAACTTTTGTTCCATCGGTTTATTACTTTTATTCTCCTGGCTGAGCAGTTCTGTTATGAAGTGTACAGAATAACCCTTGAGTAACAAGGATATGCACATGGAAACGTTAATGAGAGTAGTTATGAATAATTATTCATCCACACACAGCTACACTGAATTGAGTTAAAGTTTACTTTAAGAAATAGCACAGTCCAATAAATGGTACAGGTCATATACGTTTTACAGTCCAAAGAATATCCAATTACAAAATCTTCTTACCGGTTGCCTTTGTCATTTCCAGCAAACAAATATATCAAACTATAAGCACAGCATAAACCTTAGATAGCAACAGAATGTCCGAGAGACAGAATGTCCGAGAGAGCAAGCCATGACCTCTAGCTCCCTCTTATGGCAATCTGCAGTACAACCAACCGATCGGAACACAGTACAAATCAATACAGTGATTTTGTCTTAAAGCTACGAAACACACATTGTTGGTTTATATATGGCCAACCCAACCAATTGGTGGACAGAAACCTAACAAGTCCTCGTTTTCTTTTCTTTTCTCTTTTGCAAAGAAGATCTTTCTCCTTCACTCTAGGTCAGGCTCTCCAATCCTACCGGCATCCTCCGGGCACTTGGTGGCTTTCCAAGTCAGTGGCCTGCCTCTTGTGGGAGCTTTTCTTGTTTGTGGTTTTAAATCACCCTGGGAGCAAATTGAAGAGAGACAGCCCAGTCTTTCTTCTCCCTTTCAATTCCACTTAGAGCAGGGCCCGGGTGGGAGGCAAATATCTTTACTACTGGTTCTGTGGGTGTGGTTAGGTGGGTGTGGCCATGTGACTGGGAGGGTGTGGCTTCTTCTTCTTCTTCTTTTGCAGCACCCCCCGCACTCCATTATTTTGCCTCCTGGGCCTCAGGGAAGTGTCCTGAGTGAAGCAGTAAGACAGGGAGGGGGATCCCGGCATAGCTGATCATAGCTGAACAGCTGGTTGTCAGGAGGGAGGGAGGGGAAAAATGCTGTAAGGAGTCACTGGGTGGGACAGGGCCGGTGGGGGAGAATGCAGTCAGCGCTGCCTGTGATGCTGCACATGCGCGATAAGGGCTGACTGGGAGGGGAGGGGCAGGTGGAAAGGGGAGGGGCCAATCAGAGGCAGGATTTGCCAGTTCTCCGAATTGGGCAGAATCGTAACAACCAGTTCGATAGAACCAGTCAAAACCGGTAGAATCCCACCCCTGCAGAGGGGGTCTCCAACCTTAGCCACTTTAAGCCTGGAGGACTTCAACTCCCAAGAATTCCAAGTTGAATTCCTCCAGACTTAAAGTTGTCAAGGTTGGAGAGTCCTGGCTTAGAATCCTCTTTAAATTTGGCAGATTCTTCTTCTTTGGGAGGCAAACGTGGCAGCCCTGAACACATCCACGCACCCATCAGTTGAATTTAACAGCCCAGGGGACTCTGTTTCTCCCCCCTTCCGCCTTTGAGCATTTTCTGGTCCTTGCTCACAATCCCCAAATGTCCTCCCGACACTCGGCACAATTGTGTGGGCTCCGTTCCGCCGCTGAACACGTCTCAGTCACAACTGTTTTATTGTCCTTAGAAATGTCATCTCTGCTCTGTGATAGGAATATACATTTACCCAGACAGTGTGTGACTTTGAAGTGTCTTCTGGTTATTGCCTCCCCCCCACCCCCTTCAGGTGCCTGATTTTGCTTCTCCCTCCTTGCAATCGCTACTAGGGTCTACGGGAAGCTGGCCAAACAATGTTTGTGGCTCTGTGGCACTTGGCAATGCACAACTGGTCTTCTGAAATGCCAGTGCTAGGGTTAGGAGGGAATCTGTGTAGCTCAGGGTTGAACTTTGGGGTCCTTGGGGGGTCTTGGAGCTGGGTGTTTTTTCTTGTACAGGTTTCCCATTAGGTAATATCATCTATGCTAGAAGGGAGCAGGGTTTGTGGAGAGATGGAAGGGAAGAGGAGGAGGAGGAAGAGGAGGAGGATGAGGAGGATTGTGGAGTTCTTGGTGCCCTCTCAGCTTGGTTGTTTGCTTGCAGACATTTCATGACCCAACTAGGCAACATCATGAGTGCTTGAAGGGAGGAGGATTTATGGAGAGGAGAGGAGGAGGAAGAAGAGGAAGAGTAGGAGGAAAAAGACTGTGGGGTCCTTAGTGCTGTCTGAGCTTGGTGGTTTTCTTGAAGACATTTCATGACCCAAATCAGGGGACTTCAAAATTGGGAAGTTTAAGATTTGTGGACTTCTCAACTTGCCAAGTTTGAAGACCCTGGATCCAACTAGTCTACATCATGAGGGCTTAAAGAGAGGAGGGTTTGTGGAGAGGAGGAGAAGGAGGAGAAGGAGGAAGACTGTGTGGTCCATAGTGCTGTCTAAGCTTGGTGGTTTTCATGCAGACATTTCATGACCCAACTATGTCATACCATCAGAGCCAGCTCTGATGTCATCTAGTCCAGGGGTCGCCAACCTTTTGGACCTCAGGGACCACCAAACTCATAATTTTTGATCCCAGGGACCACTAACCATTTCTGTGGGCATGGCCTAATATGTGGGTGTGGCTTGGAGATCATGTGACTGGCTGGGCATGGCTTGTATGTAAATATTATAAATATTTATATAAATATTGAATTTTTTATTTAAAAAAAGAGCAACTTTTACCCAAAATCAGGCAAAGCAGTCAGGCAGATTGAGTTGCTCACAGAATCACAGATTCATTCAGAGATCTATCTATCTGCCATCGGCTAGCTCAGTCTGTCACATAAAATTTGCTAACAAGCAAACTCACAAAATTAACTCACAACACACCATGCATGTAAATATTGATTTTTTTATAAAAAAGAGCAACTTTTACCCAAAATCAGGCAAAGCAGGCAGATTGAGTTGCTCACAGAATCATTCAGTGATCTATTTATCTGCCATCGGCTAGCTCAGTTTCTCAAATTTGCTTGCCATGAGTCTGCACTGAATTGGCTTGCAAGCAAACCTTCAGTCCTAAGGGAGGTTCGGCTGTGCTGAGCCGAAGATCTAAAGACTATCTGGAAAGCAAGAAATCCAACCATTTCCTACTTTCTAGCTAATCTAAATCTGCCGGCACAGCAGAACAGATGATGGTCAGAAAAATAGCAATTTAGCAGGCAAGTTGACCGGGTAAAGAGTGAGTGGGCGGGGAGGGCTCCCGCGGGCCATGTGGGTGGCACAGCCTTGTGTTTCTGCACAGCCTGGATTAATTGCTTTGGGGGGGGTGCTCTGGGGGTGAGATTTCTCTGCGGACCACCAAAATTTTCTCACGGCCCACCAGTTGGCGACCGCTGATCTAGTATATGGGTAATGAAATGTCTGAAAGAAAACCAGAAAGCGCGAGGCTCCCTCACACCAACTAGCAATCAGAAGACATGATGAAAGCTCCTTCACTTGCCCAACACATGGAGAGACTTCCCCAGAATTTCACGTGGGAAACTGTGAGGATCCCAGACCAAGCTAAGTCCAAAAATGTTGGAGAATTCCTGGAAGCCTGGCATTCAGACAAATCAGCCATCAGCAGGCACATAGAGATGAACGACATCTACACGCCATTCAAAAGAGACAACAGAAAAAACTAAAACACCAGAACATCTTCTTGCCAGCAATCAACACCCAGATAAGATTAACAACCAAAATTAATACTAGACCAACAATCAAGAAATTAACAATACTCAAATCAAGGAACTAACAATTCAGATAAACAAGTTAATAATAGTAATCAACAGCCTAATCAACAACCCCCCCAAGAACAATCCTGTTAACACTGACAGGGCAAGCCAAAATATCTAAACACAGAGCAAATTCTACTCCCTTCTAACACTGATGATGTTACCTAGTTGGGTAATGAAACGTCTGCAAGAAAACAACCAGGTTCAGAGAGCACCAAGGACTTCACATACCACTGCTAATTTTGTCGTCTTGTGACATAGAGGTACTTCAATCTTCCCTACAGAAAACCCTTTCTTAACCAGGATCGCCAAATGTTGGTCTATAGCTCCCCATACTCCGGATCACTGGTCCTGCTTGTTGGCACTTCAAAACACAGCCTGTTTTGTATGCAGGGTTACCGTTTTCCCACCAGTCTCCTCATTCTGTTCCATTTCTGGCTTGTCCGATGTCATCACATTCTTTCCTCCTGGTTTATGGCCCTATTTTATTATTCAAAATCAAGCACAATTTTTTCTAGCTGAGCATCCCAGACCAGATACACAGCCCACCACATAATTACAAATAATACAATGTGATCCTATTAAAAATGTAGAGATGTGGAGAGTGTCCTTCTCCTAGATGTGCGTTGTGTTCTACCATGTGTGTGTATATCCACACAATTTGTTGGATAACACTCCTCTTTATTCAACTTTGGACTGTTTCCATAGATTCGTTGTGAAGTTTTTTCTTTTTCTTTTTAATCCTTTCTCAACTTGGAGGGCCTGAAAAATATAATTACTCCCTTCCTTCAGCTTGGCATGTCTTCTTCTCTGAGCCTTGTAGCTCAAGTTGTGGCTGGTAAACAACAGCTGTGTGTAATAGAACCACAGCCATCAACGATGAAGCAGTGGAAGTTGTCACTCAAACCCGGTCGGGTGTCAGAATCTACCCCCTTAAAAGTCCACTCTACCAGATTTGGGGTCCAGCACCATCTACAACCTTGAAGATGATTAGAGGCAGGAGTAGTGGGGGTCAGTCAGGGATATCACCCAAAGGGCAGACCACGAATAATGGATGGAAACTGAACAAGGAGAGATTCAACCTGGAAATAAGGAGACATTATGGGAGCTTCATCGCTGGAGGTTCTAAGAAGAGACTGGACAGCCACTGGTTTAAAATGATAGAGGGTCTCCTGCTTGAGCAGGCGGTTGGACTAGATGACCTCCAAGGCCCCTTCCGGCTCTATTCTGATTGTTTCAAGCCACCCACTTTCGGCCAAGAACCTCCCACCACTGCAGCTGCCTCCCCAAAGCAGGGAAGTTGCAGAAAAACCAGGAAACCTGATCCGAGCCAGCAACTTTGAAGGGAGCGTCTGTTTGGTGGCTTGGAGATTGCTATTAATGCAACTCCTTCTAATTGCTTTTCTGTAATCGGCGGCTGCTAGGCGGAACTAGGTAATAAATGAAATCCAATTACGTCCTCTCTCCATATTTATTTGACTCAGGAGAACTCATCAAGTGGAGGGAAGGGCCCCCTTCGGGGTAACGGCTCGTAAATGTGGTGGAAGCAGACTTAGGAGCACAGCAGAAGGGTCTCCCCTGGGATGTCTAACCCAGAGCTGACCTTCAGCCAGAGACAGGAAGGGCCAGCCCACCCCAAGGACTTCTCCCCGTCCTGGAAGTGAGGTGGCCAATGGAGAGATCTGAAGCCTCCCATTTTGACTTCAGGGGGAAGTTGGGGGGAACTTCTCAGAACATCTATGGAGATTCTCAATCGTCCAGATCGGGGGTCTCCAACCTTGGTCCCTTTAAGACTTGTGGGCTTCAAAGCTGGCTGAGGAACTCTGGGAGTTGAAGTCCAGAGGTCTTAAAGCAGCCAAGGTTGGAGACCCCCGATCCAGATTATGGTTGTCTCAAAACTGCTTTTTTCCAAAAGGCAACTGGACTCCCTTGTTTTTTTCCCCCCCTTCCAAAACATTTCCCTCCTCATCCAAGGAGCTTCTTCCTCAGCCAAGCTCATCCATCGCTCTTCACCTTTGTCAAAACTGAAGCAGCTTCTTGGATGAGAAGTGAGACGTCTTCCAGGAAAAAAAACGACAACAAGAAAGGCTAACTGCCGTTTGGGAAAGCAGCTGTGGGATGGCACCTGTGAGTTCATGGCCACAAGGAGACCGGATGAAGACCACTCGATGGGATGGGATAGAAGGCCCGGTGAACAGAATCAGTCCTGAAGATCTCACGTTATCCCCAAGCCGAAAGCCACCAAGCTGGGCTGATCCATTAGATCCACCCAGTAGTGTCAGGGTTTCCCGCCTAAGCAGGCGATTGGACTACAACAGGGGTCACCAACCAGCGGGCTGGGGACCACTAGTGGTCCATGAGAAAATTTTGGTGGTCCGCAGAGAAATGTCCCCCCCCCCCCAAAGCAATTCATCCAGGCTGCACGGGAACACAAGGCTGTGCCGTCTACATGGCCCGCCCACCCACTGGCCCCCACCCTTCAGCCAAGCGCAAACCTTGAGTAGAACCACGCAAGCTGGAACTGGAAGGTGAGACCAACAGCAGGGGAGGGATATCTGCCCCAGGGTGGCTTGCTGACGTTGGTGGGAAAGTCGGTCCCATATTCCAGAGCTGCAGTAGTCACAGGACTGGCCCTCTGGTCATCCCAGAGCAGCTGCTCCTCCTTCTGGGTGCACCAGCCTATCATGGCTCTACTCCTATTCTATTCTATTCTATTCTATTCTATTCTATTCTATTCTATTCTATTCTATTCTATTCTATTCTATTCTACTCTACTCTACTCTACTCTACTCTACTCTACTCCACTCCACTCCACTCCACTCCACTCCACTCCACTCCACTCCATTCCATTCCATTCTATTCTATTCTATTCTAGTTCCTGGCTGGTCTTTCTGCATATAAAACCTTTGTGGTGGCTTAATAAATACAGTGACAGAAAATTTGAACTATAAAAGGTAAGCAATAAAAAAAAACCAGCTACATATAAAACCCAGGAAAGAAAAATAATACGACGAGATACAAGGCCAACGTAAAGTCAACATTAATTCCGCTTACAGTTAATTACTGTTATTTTTATTTATTTCACCAGGGTTCTGAACCACTCCGGTCGCAAATAACCCCAAGCGACATATATCCCAACATTGGTAAGTTGAGTTCATAAAAAACAAAGAGAATATCAACTGCATGATAATGGAGGTGGGCTTTCCCCCCCCCCTCATTCCCCAAAATATCCAAAGAAGAAGGGGAGGGGGAGGCTTGAAGCGTCATGGAGGTGACACCACCCCCCAGTGGAGAAAAGGGTCACCCAAGAACCAAGAGTTACTCCTGAGCAGTTTCCTTTATTGCTCCTTGCTTGCAGACAGAATCTTGCCTGATTAAAGCAACAATTTGCATCTCTAACTCAGGTGTTCCTTGAGCTACAATCACAGCTGAGCCAAAAATTTCTGTTGCTAAGGGAGACAGTTGTTAAGTGAATTTTGCCTAGTTTTACAACCTTTCTTGCCACCATTATCCAGTGAACCCCTACAGTTTTTAAGTTAGTAACAAGGTCGTTAAGTGAGCCTGGCTCTCACCCATTGTCGGTGTTCTGACCCAGACTTCATCAAACGTACCTAAAGGCAAACTTGTTTTAGAAACAAAACCTATTTTATTGCAACGCTGGGAATTACTTTCATTCTAATTATAAACAGTTCCCCAAAATAAGCAGACGCCTTTCAGCGTTGTGGAATGTTGCCAAAAACAGAAATCTCCAATTAGAACAGAAACCAATTGAAGTATCGGAAAAAACCAACCAAAGTTCACAGAGCTTCAAGGAGGACTCAGAGACTATTGAACTACATTGCTTCCTGCAAAGGTTTCATCATCTTGGCCTGACTTTTATCCCTTAGGGGAGGGGCAATCACCTCTCAGCCTTACTCCCGAGTCGCCCCTTTTATTTCAGCTGCCTACCAGCTCTGTGCACATGTGCACTGGGAACAGGCTCCCCTTGTTCCTCTTCCTCGCTGCTACCAGACTCCGAAGGCTCCGGAGTCAGCACCCCATTCCCAGGTGGTCCTGGCCCCATCTCTGCATTGGATACAGGACCCTCGTCCGAGCCCTCTCCAGACTCCCGGACTGGTCCCCGTTCTTCCTCGCTGTCCAACTCCGCTGCTGCCTGTACCGGCTGCCGGCGAACCACAACAGTTGGAAGTTCACAAAAGGGCATCACATGACCCCAGGACATTGCGACCGTCATAAATATGAGCCAGTTGCCAAGCCTCCCAATTTGGATCACGTGATTAGAGGGAGGCTGCGAGTATGAAAAACGGCCCTAAGTCCATTTTTTCCTGTGTTGTTTTGACTTGAAAGGGTCACAAAATCAATGATTGCAAGTTGAAGGCTACCTGTATAGATACAGTCTGGGAACTATTAAGGAGGAGCTGTCTTCACCCTCTTTCTCTCACACAAGCCAAACTTCTCTTTGCCCTCTGGGAAGCAGCCCCTCCCTTCCTGGGAATCCAGGCTACATTCCACCACACTACTGCGCGCAGCAGCAGCAGAATTGGGTCAGACTCCTCTGCTCATTCTCTGCCAGAGGAAACTTCTGCTTGGTTCCACGTTGCAACTCGATGGACTCCATACCCCCTTGGCTTGGGTTCTTCGACCCTCAAAAGTTCTGCTTCTTAATAAACCAACATTTTGGTCCATCAATGCCAGGAGGAAGAAGACACGAGGGAGACGATGGCATCCCACCCGTGTCCATCTCCATCTTCCACAGTTCAGTCAGGATGATTGGCAGAGGAGGCAGGGCCCATGGTTCCCTTCCGTCTCGGTCTAGGTGGCCTTCTGGACTTCAGCTACAAGGAGGACGTCAACTTTGACCGATGTATTTTGACTTGCTTGGGACTTCAAGGAGCCACAAATCTCTCTCTCTCTCTTTTTTTTTTAACAAGCACACTCTCAATTTCCAGGTGTGTCCATCAGCTCCAGCAGAAAGAGTGTGTGTCTGTGTGTGTGCCACACAAACGACAACAAGCTGTTGGACCTGAATCTCATAAAACCCCAAGTTTACAGTTCAGTTGTGGACACCCAGGCCTTTGAGGGGACCTTCCTTCAAAAAAACCTGGGTGGATCCCCAACGCAGGAAGCCTTGATCCGGGGATCTTCGAGTCAGGAGTGGCCATTGGGAAAGAGCGATTTACGTACTACTGCAAATGGAGGAAGATCAAGCTAATGAAGGAACATCTGCAGCTTGGCTAAATTTAGATTTGCTGGATGCACTAAATGCACCAAATTTAATTCCCGTGGCTGTAAATATTTATTTATGTTCATGAGGGAGACACCCAGAGAGAAACAGGGCTGGTGAACTCCGATAATTCATTTGCTTTGAAAAATTGGATTTCAGCATCTTCTTGAAAAGTCCAGCACGGCCCAGAATAAACCGCAGGATCTCTTGCTGCCTCGATGCGTGACTCCTGCTGCTCCAGCCGAACCCCAGATCACCCAAAGACCATCCTCGGGGGTGATTCGAAGACTTCTGGAAAGAGGTTACAGATTTCTAGCTTTCTATCCCTTCCACCTTGGTGTATCTTTCTAAGACTGAGAAACAAGGCTGGACCAGAGGTGGCATTCAGCTTTCAGCTTCCTCCTCTCTGGGGCAGCCCCTCCCTCCAATATTGGGAAGGCTGCTCTCCTGTCTCCCCTGGTCCTTCTCTTCCCTAGACCAGCCAGGCCCGGTTCCTGCCACCGTCCACCGTCTGTTTGACCCTCCCGTCCCCTCTTCTCTCCCCTCTTTCTAGAACCTCAACTTCTTTCCTACATTTATGGTGACCAAAACTGGAGAACCTGGGATGGAGGAGACGGTTCCCCAGAGCCCTGGGAAGGAAGGCTGAGGCCTGAGGGAGGGTCTGTGCACCAGCCATGCCCAAGGAGAGCCCCGTCCCAGCCTGCAGCCACAGCAGCAGCCCACGGGGGATGCCTCCGACACACGGCCCGGCCTATGACCCCTCCCTCGGATCCAAAGCATCTTCTCTGGGCATCCTGCTGCGATCCCTTTCCCATCCCTGCTTGGTCCGAGATTCTCTGCCAGCGCATGAAATGGGACCCCTTCCCCCAAACCCCCCGCGGCTTGGCGTTAAGCCGGATTAGCCTCAGCTGAGCTGGAAAACCTCCAAGCTTTACACACACACACACACACACACACACACACACACACACACACAAATGCACACGCACACAGAGGCTGTCCATAAGGCAGTTGCCCCTCCTCAAGAGGAGAACACTCACACTCAGCTCTAAGGAAGCTGCCAGATCTGGCTGGGTTTTGGGTGGGGGGAGTCAGGCACCCCCTCCCTTCTACAACCGGCCGGTAGTATTATTTGTCAGACATGAGTGATCAAGTTCCTTCCTTCCTTCCTTCCACCTTCCCTTCCTTCCTTCCTTCCTTCCTTCCTTCCTTCCTTCCTTCCTTCCTTCCTTCCTTCCTTCCTTCCTTCCTTCCCTTCTTTTCTTCCTTCCTTCCTTTCCTTCCTCCCTTCCACTTCCCTTTTCTGTTCCTTCCTTCCCTCCCTCCTTGCACCCCATTCCTTCCTTCCTTCCATCCATTCTGCCTTTCATTCATTCATCTTTCCTACCTTCCCCTTCCTTCCTTCCTTTCCTTCCTCCCTTCCCCTTCCCTTCCTTTCTTCCTTTCCTCCCCCACTCCCTCCCTTCCTTCCTTCCATCCATTCTGCCTTTCATCAATCTATCCTTCCCTTCCTCTCCCTTCCACTTTCCCTTCCTTTCCTCTTTCTTCCTTAATTTCCTTCTTCCTTCCACCTCCTTTCCTTCCTTCTTTCGCCTCCCGCACCCACCTTTCTTCCATCCATTCTGCCTTTCACCCTTCCTTCCTTCCTTCCTTCCTTCCTTCCTTCCTTCCTTCCTTCCTTCCTTCCTTTCCTTCCTCCCTTCCCCTTCCCTTCCTTTCTTCCTTTCCTCCACCACCCCCTTCCTTCCTTCCTTCCTTCCTCCCTCCCTCCCTCCCGCCGGACAAGTGCAACTTATCAGGAAGTGCTGCCTGTTTGCCCCAGCAGAGCCACCCCCTGACAAGGGCTCTATTGGCTCCATCAAGCTGCTGCCCCAGGAGGGGCTCCTTCCTTCTGCCCCCTCCCCTTGATTGGCTTTCACGGCTCCCTCCCTCCAGTGCAGGAAGAAACACCCCCGCACCCCCCGCATGCTGGGTTGGAGGGCCAGGAAAACTGCTCAGCCTAGAAAGACATCAAGAGGGATCCCAAGGAGGGAGTTTTGGCTAGTTTGGCTCTAGGACTACCTGGAGGACGGTGTTTCTCAGCCTTGAGCCCTTGAAGATGGGTGGACGTCAACTCCCAGAATTCCCCAGCCAGTCATGCTGGACAAATGGTTGTCCAGTCTATTTTTGAAAATCTCCAGTGATACAGAATATCGGATTTCCTAGGGACCTTGGAGGTCTTCTAGTCCACCCCCCTGCTCAGGCAGGAAACCCTATACCACTTCAGACAAAGGGTTGTCCAACCTCTTCTTTAAAATCTCCAGTGTTGGAACCCCAAGCCTCCATTGTCCTCCCGGTCTGGAAATTCCTCCTTTAGTTCTAGGTTGCTTCTCTCCTTGATTAGTTTCCATCCGTTGCTTCTTGTCCTGCTTTGGAGAAGAGCTTGACTGCCTCTACTTTGGGGTGCCCTGCAAATATTGGAATAATGCTATGTCACCCCTGGTTCTTCTTTTCATTAGACTAGACATACCCAATTCCTGCAACCGTTCTTCATCAGTTTTAGCCTCCAGTCCCCTAATCCTTTTTGTTTACAGATTAACGGAGTTGGAAGGGACCTTGTAGGTCATCTAGTCCAACCTCCCACCCGAACAGGAGACAGTACCTACCCCATTTCTGACAGGTGGCAGTCCAGTCTCTTCTTGAAAGCCTCCAGGGATGAAGCTTCCACAACTTCTAAAGGCAACTTCTGTTCCATGGGTTGATTGTTCTCACTGTCAGAAAATTCCTCCTTATTTCCAGGTTGAATCTCTCCTTGTTCAGTTTCCATGCATTCTTCCTTGTCTGGCCTTCAGGTGCCTTGGAGAATAACTTGACCCCTTCCTCTTTTGGGGGGCAGCCCCTCAAATGTTGGAAGGCTGCTCTTCTGTCTCCCCTGGCCCTTCTCTTCCCTAGACTAGCCTGGCCCAGTTCCTGCAACCATTCATTGTATATTTTAGTCTCCAGTCCCCTCATCCTCCTGGTTGCTCTTCTCTGCACTCTGCACAGAGTCTCAACCTCTTTCCTACACCGTGGCTACCAAAATTGGGGGTTTTGTATGGCAGGTGCCAGTCTGAATGCAGTCTTCCAAGGGTGCCCTTAATACCCAGGCCTTATAAAGGTGGTATTAACACTTCACCTGATTCTTGATTCTGTCCCTCTGTCCCTCTGCACATCGGAAACTTTTAGATAGCTGGCTGGCTGGAGAATTCTGGGAGTTGAAGTCCACACAACTTCGAGTTTCCTTCCCTCCTTCCTTCTTTCTTGTTTCCATTTCTTCCCTTCCTCCATCCCTTCTTTCCTTCCTCCCTCCTCTTCCCCTCCCTTCTTCATTTCCATTTTTTCCTTTGTCCTTCCTTCTTTTCCTTTCTTTATTTTCATTTCCTCCGTTTTTCCTTTCTTTTATTTCCCTCTTTTATTTCCTTTCCTTTCTTCCTTTCATCCTCCCTTCCTTTCATCCATCTCTTTCCACTTTTGACTGTATGACTGTAACTTTGTCGCTTGTATCCTTACAATTTATATGGACTGTTTCCTAGTATGATTCGATTGCTTATTGTACCCTCTGACTATCATTAAGTGTTGCACCTGATGATTCTTGACTCTTGACAAATGTCTCTTTTATGTGCACTGAGAGCATTTGCACCAAGACAAATTCCTTGTGTGTCCAATCACACCTGGCCAATAAAGTATTCTATTCTTTCTTTCCTTCTTTCTTTCTATTTCTTTCTATCTATCTATCTATCTATCTATCTATCTATCTATCTATCTATCTATCTATCTATCTATCTATCTATCTAATCTCTCTCTCTCTCTCTCTATCTGTCTATCTATCTATCTATCTATCTATCTATCTATCTATCTATCTATCTATCTATCTATCTATCTATCATCTCTATCTATCTATCATCTATCTATCTATCTATCTATCTATCTATCTATCTATCTATCTATCTATCTATCTAATCTCTCTCTCTCTTATCTATGTCTGTCTGTCTGTCTGTCTGTCTGTCTGTCTATCTATCTATCTATCTATCTATCTATCTATCTATCTATCTATCTATCTATCTAATCTCTCTCTCTCTCTTATCTATGTCTGTCTGTCTGTCTGTCTGTCTGTCTGTCTATCTATCTATCTATCTATCTATCTATCTATCTATCTATCTATCTAATTTAATTGCTGATTGTACCCTAGGACTATTATTAAATGTTGAACCTGATGATTCTTGATTCTTGATGAATGTATCTTTTCTTTTATGCGCACTGAGAGCATTTGCACCAAAGACAAATTCCTTGTGTGTCCAGTCACACTTGGCCAATAAAGAATTCTATCTATCTATTCTTTCCTTCCCTTTCCCTCTTTCCTTTCCTTTCCTTTCCTTTCCTTTCTTCTTTCACCTCCTATCTCCCATAAAAAGTGACTGGTTGCTTTACTGGCAACGAAGAACCCCTGGCAGTGCCAGGCCCACCCCATGCCAGCCTGTGTACCCATCACCCGCCACGAAAGGGAGCCAGGAGCTAAGAAGCAGGATCGGAAACGTGCACTCTAGGTTTCCGCTCTTTCCCTTTTCCAAAGCCTCCTCTGGAACCAGGATCCTCATCCACTTGGCTGCCACCCAGACCATAATGCACCACCCAACAGGAGGCCTCCTTCTCCCCCACCCCCCCAATTTCCCCTCCTGCAAAATTGAGTTCAGAGGCGACCCCTTTTTCTCGCCTTTCCTTTCTGTTCTAAGCGTCAGCAAACATCACCCATGCGGACCGTGAAGAAGAGGCTTCGGGGACCGGCACATCATTCAGGGGTGTGGGGTGGGGTGGGGGCTAAGAAGGGAAGCTGGGGATGCTGGGAAATGTAGTCCCACACTCTCAGGAAGACTGTCCCTCTCCTCTCCTCTCCTAAGTGCTGGGAAAGAAGCTTTCCTGCCCCTTTTCTGCTGGGGTCCTATTTTTTATTTTCATTTTTTATTTTATTTTCCAGCAGAGTCCTATTTTTTTCTTCTTCATCTCCCCCCCCCCCCCCAGTCATTTCTGGCAGGCCAGGCAGCCGTTGCAGCTGTCCGCTTTGCCCTGGGCTGGAGAAGCAGCGGGAAGGGCTGGAGAATATTTATGTCTCGGGCAGACTGGATCCCTTGCTCTATTAAGCACGGTTTAAATCATCCCTGCGCCCCCCACCCGCCCACCCCCAGGGCCTTGGGGTAGGCACCAGCCATTAAGCACCCCATTAGCTCGCATTTACAAATCTGCAAAAGGCTGCAACTGCCCATCTCAGGCCGCCAAGGGGGAAGGGGGGGAGGAAGAGAGGCAGGAACACAGCCGCCTCCATCTCAGCCCCCAGGCGCTCTTGTGGACCAATCACACACACACACACGCACACACACACACAGGGCTGGAGCTTTCCTTCCACCCAAGAGGAAGGGGCTAGCCCACTCCCTCACAGCCACACTTCACTGGAAACGCTGCCCCACATCCCAAAATTCATCTCAATAAGGGGCCTCCAATTTCTCCAATTTTCGTAACTTTATGACTTGTGGACTTCAATTCCCAGAATTCCTCGGTCAGCATGGCTAGCTGAGGAATTCTGGGAGTAGAAGTCCACAAGTCGTAAAGTTGCCAGGATTGGAGAGCCCTGATCAAACTATCTTCTGCATTGTCTGATGTTCAATAATGCAGTTCAGGGCTCTTGGTGTTCTTTGAGATGGGCTGTTGTCCCGCAAACATGGGGTCACCAGGGACAGAAGGGAAGACTTTTTTAAAAAAAAGAATAATAATTTATGCATAGCATTATTATCAAATCCAAACATGCTAGAAGATTCCTTAAGAGTTGGTCTCCCAACACATCATCTGTCAGAGAGGATGCTCTGACAACTCAGTTCAAATCGTTTGTGTGAGAAAATGAGGGTGAAGACAGCTCCTTCCTAATAATTCCCAGAATACATGCTTTATGGAAGCGTTAGCATCCTTTAGTTGGGCAAGATCCTGTCTATGGGTGAGAAACAATAAAGAAATTGCTAGAAAGAATCACAATGTGTCTTTCTTGGTTTTGGAACCTTCCTTCCCTCTTTCTTTCTTTCCTTTCTTTCCTTCCTTCCTTCCCTCCCTTCCCTCCTTCCTTCCTTCCTTCCCCTTCCTTCAGCAGATTTCCAGAAGACAGAGCCTGCATTCCAGAGGAGCAAGAGACAATTCAATTCAGATAATGTATGTGAGAGTCCTCCCTAATAGGTCCCAGAGCATATCTTTAAGGATGCAACTTGTCTGCTTTATTCTCACAAGATTCTGTCTGTAGACGAGGAGGAACAATAAAGGAATCGGCTTATGGAAGAACCTCATGGTGCCTTTCTTGGTTTGGGGAGCCTGACAGGGATGGAGGAATTCGTGTGAGAGAAAGCGGGTGAAGCTGGCTCCTCCCTAACAGTCCCCAGAGTCCCCTTATGGGGATGTTTACATGCTTCAGTCTGGCAAAATTCTGTCTGCAGGTGAAGAACCATAAAGGAATCTACTTAGAAGAACCTCAACGTGGCTTTCTTGGTTTTGGGATCCTGACAGGGATGGATACATCTAAAAGAAGAAGGAACAAAGACTTCCAGTTCTCAACAACCATTTATTCCAGAAAGCAAAATAATGCCCGTGTCTCTTACCAGGGGGAACATGAATGGAGGTGAATCCTGTCTTCATGAGTTAGTTGACCCCTGCTTAGACCGCTGGATCAACTTCTGCTGACCTTCTCGCTTCTGGCTGCAGCCCCTCCACCAACAGAGAGTTTGGCATGAGATGAAAGGCCCTTCAAAGCCCTCCCTCCCCTCCTCTTCTTTTCGCTCGGGGCCACAAATCCAGCCGAGCTCGTCCATTAGCGCGAGAGAAAGACGTTTTGTCAGATCTCCGATGAGACACATGACTAATTTTGCAATATTAATTTGCCTCGGCATATTAGAAGGACTTAATTGTGTCCCTCCGGATCGTCTTATGACGGCAGTTACCTTGTAGGCACCGCGTAATGGTAATTGCCATTGTTAGCGGAGTTGTGTGTGCTGTGAAAACAAGAGGGATCAAGGAAGACTCGGCTTGACACGAGGAAAGGCGATTGGGGAGGATGCTAGGACGGTTGCAACACGGCAAGAGGAAAAGAATGGGAGAAATCAGGGCCTGCCCGGTTGTCTTTTAAACCTAAAAGCACAGCTGGGGCACCTCCAGGTGCACCTTCAATGCTCAGAAACAGAAGAGGAAGGAACTCATTCCGAAGGTCTATGGATGCCCTCAGTCACCCAGGTCACGTTTGCCCCAAGGAGAACTGAAGAAGCTGCTTGGAGGAGAAGAGAATCATTTTCAAAGGGGGAAAAAAATAAGAAAGTCTACTTGCCTTTTGGAAAAAGCACCATTGGGATGTGAATTCACTTCAAAGCAGGGCAGTTGGCATTACTGGCGGTCCTTCACTTATGGCCACAATTGGGAATAGAACTTCTCAGAAGTGAGAATTTGGTGTCGATTTTGCATCCCCCTTTTTTTGGGCCTTGGTTGATTGGTCATGTGTTGTTGTTTTTTCAGGGTTGCCGTAACTTTGAACAGTTACTAAAGAAATTGTTGTAATGGCTACCTATAGTCAAAGCACCTGATTGGAGAAAGAAAGAGAAGGCAGGCAGGCAGGCAGAAAAAGAAAGAAAGAAAGAAAGAAAGAAAGAAAGAAAGAAAGAAAGAAAGAAAGAAAGAAAGAAAGAAGAAAGAAAGAAGGAAGGAAGGAAGGAAGGAAGGAAGGAAGGAAGGAAGGAAGGAAGGAAGGAAGAAAGGAAGGAAGGAAGGAAGGAAGGAGAGAATGGGAGAATGGGAAGAGAAAAAAGAAGAGAGAAAGAGGGAAAGAGAAAGAAAGGAAGGAAGGAAGAAGAGAATAGGAGAGAGAAGAGAAGAAAAAAAAGAAAAAATGAAAGAAGGAAGGAAGGAAGGGAAGGGAAAGGGGAATTCTGGGAGTTGAAGTCCACAGGTCTTACAGTTGCCAGGTTGAACTCTGCTCTAAGGAGAACTTCCCTTTCCAGCTTGGTGCTGAAGCATATGGAGAAGGACCTTCCCCATCACAGGTCTCTCTTGCTGTGGTGGCCTGAAGACCAAGGACCATCCCTCTCTCTTGCATCCCTCCCCTCTCCACGACATCTTAAACCCCAGGCCACCTGGAACCTGCACTTGAGAAACAAGGCTGCCTCCAGAAGTTGTGTGTGCTCCAACCCTGGAAGTTTTGAAGAAGAGCCTGGACAGCCATTTGTCTGGAACGGTCTAGGTCAGGGGTGTCCAACCTTGGCAATTTAAGACTTGTGGACTTCAACTCCCAGAGTTCCTCAGCCAGCTTTGCTGGCTGAGGAACTCTGGGAGTTGAAGTCCACAAGTCTTAAAGTTGCCAAGGTTGGACACCCTGATCTAGGTTCTCCTGCTCGAGCAGGAGAATGGATTAGAAGACCTCCAAGGTCCCTTCCAACTCTTGTTACTCTCTGCCAGCTAAAGTGGCCCATAAGAGAAAAAAAACAATCCAACCTTCGTGCAGTAAGACGGTATCTTTATGGCGCAAAGGAAATATGAAATATTCAGAACATTTTAGGTCCTCTCCTCTGGTGGGATCATAAGCCTGAAAAAGTGGTCGAAAGTGAGCATGCAAAACTACTGTGGGACTTCCGAAGTACAGACTGACAAAGTTTTGGAACACAACACCCCGGATATCAAGATTGTGGAGAAGAAAAAAGTGTGGATCGTCAGCATTGCCATACCTGGTGACAGCAGAATCGACGAGAAACAACTTGAAAAAGTCACCAGGTATCAGGACTTGAGAATCGAACTGCAGAGACTCTGGCATAAACCAGGGCAGGTGGTTCCAGTCGTCCCCGGCACACTGGGTGCTGCTGTGCCTAAAGACCTAGGCAAGCCCTTAAAAACCATTGGTGCTGACAAGATCACCCTTGGTCAGCTGCAGAAGGCCACCTTGCTGGGATCTGCTCGCATAATCCGGCAATACATCACGCAGTCCTAAACACTTGGGAAGTGTTCGACTAGTGATTTGTGATACAAAACCCAGCATAGTTATCTCGTTTGCTGTGTACACTGTTGTTTTTTCGATAATAATAATATTAATTATAATATAATAATAATAACAACAATAAAAATAACAATCCTCCATTCCCCCAGTTCGACCCTCACTCTGTCAAGGACCTTGGAGTACTCATATCAAACGACATAAGTGCCAGAGCTTATTGTAACAGCATTGCCAAAAAGGCATTAAGAGTTGTAAATCTAATCTTAAGAAGCTTCTCCTCTGCAAATATTGAATTGCTAACTAGAACACACAAAACTTTTGCTAGACCAATTCTCAACTACAGCTCATCAGTCTGGAATCTGCACTGTATATCAGACCTTAATGCAACAGAGCGAGTCCAGAAGTATTTCACGAGTAGAGTACTACATTCCTCTGCTCGCAACAGAATAATCCTACACCACCAAGCTTGAAAGTTTGGGCTTGGACAATCCAGAACTACGCCGCCTACGGTTGGACCTAAGCGTAGTACACAAAATGATCTGCTACAATGTCCCACCAGTCAATGACTACTTCAGCTTCAACTGCAACAACACAAGAGCAATACAACAGATACAAACTCAATGTTAACCGCTCCAAACTCGATTGCCGAAAGTACGGCTTCAGCCACAGAGTGATCAATGCCTGGAATGCACTACCTGACTCTGTAGTTACATCCTCTAACCACCCACCCACTCCTTCAACTTCAAACTATCCACTATTGACCTCACCCCATTCTGTAAGGGCTGTGCATAAGGGCACCATCATGCCTCCCATCCCTGTCCTATTGTTCCTGTTTATTCGTACCTATTTCCTTACTCATGTTTATACTTATTCCTATTACCTTGTAAGCGATTGACAAATCAAATAAATAAAAATAAATAAAAAATAAAGGAAGGAAGGAAAGAAGGAAGGAAGGGGGAGGAACGAGAATAGGGAAGGGGAAGGAAGGAAGGAAGGAAGGAAGGAAGGAAGGAAGGAAGGAAGGAAGGAAGGAAGGAAGGAAGGAAGGAAGGAAGGAAGGAAGGATGGGTGAAAGGCAGAATGGATGGAAGAAAGGTGGGTGCGGGAGGAAAGGAAAGAAGGAAGGAAAGGAGGTGGAAGGGAAGAAGGAAATTAAGGAAGAAAGAGGGAAGGAAGGGAAAGTGGAAGGGAGAGGAATGGAAGGATAGATTGATGAAAGGCAGAATGGATGGAAGGAAGGAAGGAAGGGGGTGGGGGAGGAAAGGAAGAAAGGAAGGGAAGGGGGAAGGGAGGAAGGAAAGGAAGGAAGGGAGGGGGAAGGAAGGAAAGATGAATGAATGAATGGCAGAATGGATGGAAGGAAATAAGGAATGGGGTTGAAGGAGGGAGGGAGGGAAGGAAGGAACAGAAAAGGGAAGTGGAAGGAAAGAAGGAAAGTAAGGAAGAAAGGAAGGAAGGGAAGGTGGAAGGAAGGAAGGAAGGAAGGAAGGAAGGAAGGAAGGAAGGAAGGAAGGAAGGAAGGAAGGAAGGAAGGAAGGAAGGAAGGAGAGAAAAGAATGGAGGGAGAAGAGAAAAAAGTGAGGAAGCAGAAAGAAGGAAGGAAAGGAGAGAATATCCATTCCTAAGAGGTCTGTAAGGGACGTGCATAAGTGCACCATCGTGCCTATTGTCCCCATTTATTCCTACCTATTTCCTGTATTCTTACTCATAATTATTCTTATACCTATCATCTTGTAAGTGATTGACAAATCAAATAAATAAATAAAAGAAAAAAGAAAAGAAGGAAGGAAAGAAGGAAGGAAGGGGGAAGGAGGGAGAACAGAGAAGGAAGGAGGGAAGGAAGGAAGGAAAGAAAGGGAGAGAATACGCATTCCTAAGAGGTCTTTAAGGGGCGTGCATAAGGGCACCATCGTGCCTCCCGTCCCCATTTATTCCTATCTATTTCCTGTATTCTTACTCATGTTTATACATATCCCTATTATCTTGTACGAGATTGACAAATCAAATCTAAAACAAAAACTGTCTCTAGAATGCTATTCCCTCCCTTCACCTCCCCTCCACCCCATTTCAAAAAAGGAGGCTTTAAAGAAAGATTTCCTGCTGGTCTTAAGCCAACTTGAGATGGAGTTTGCAATTCCAGCATCAAAACAGAGGGGAAAGGAAGAGCTCAAACCGTGTTCAGAAGAAGCTGCAAAAGGATCCTCTCTGGAGAACTTGGGATGAGTCATGCTGAGCCCACCTCCCCTCCCAGCAGCCATTCCCTCAGCACCCATTGAGATCATTGCCAGAATTGGAGAACAACATTGGCATTTGTGAGTCAACAACCCCGTGCCACTCATGCCATCCCTTCGTCATCATCAGAGAGAGAGAGAGAGAGAGAGAGAGAGAGAGAGAGAGAGAGAGAGCAAAAACAGAACCCGATTCACTTCAAGGCTATTGGATATGCCTGCTTTTCCCGATGCCAACTCCAAAATGTACGCTTGGCAGCCTCTGTCGGAGTGAAAAAAAAGCCATCCAGAATGCCCCCCACCCACCCAGGAATGAGGGGAATAATATGACATTCTGTCAAGTCTACTCCACTTACGTTTTTTTCAAAAATAGGGGTATAAAATTCCCATCCTTTGCAGCCCAGCTGGGAAAGACGGCGAGAACGATTTTAAAAAGCTGGAAATGCTTCGTGTGTTAAGGAAGACCAATTTTGCTCTTTAAAGTCACACGGGCAGAGAAAGATTTAAGGCAGAGGTCCCCAAACTTGGCAACTTTAAGACTTGGGACTTCAACGCCCAGAATTCTCCAGCCAGCTATGCTGGCTGGAGAATTCTGGGCATTGAAGTCCCCAAGTCTTAAAGTTGCCAAGTTTGGGGACCCCTGATTTAACCATTTCAATGCAGACTTCAGGGCACCGCAGCCTGGCCGAAACCTCTCCAGCCTCGGTGTCCTCACAGGCATCTATGTCAACTCAACACTCAGCAAAGTTCCTGTTGGCTGCCCTTGACCTTCACCACTCTGGCAGCCCACCCACTTGATAGATCTGGCCAGCAGCGTCTCCCCCACCAAGGAACAGCCAGAGGGTGCCCAAAAACAAGGTCCAGAGCCGCACAGCCTTGAAAATAAACCACGCCGTAGCCAAAAGAGCTAGGTCACCAGGTAACCTCTGAACACTCACCGCTCGGATGTCCTCACTGGCAGGGTCCCGCTGAAGAGGCACATCCAATTCCTCCCAGCTTCTCCACACTCGGCGTCTTCTGGGCCCTTCTCCTTGACAACCGGGGCTATCTGTCAAGAGAAAAATGCACGGGTCACCCCAGACGAAGCTTTCCCGGAGAGAATAACAGAATGCCAGAGCTGGACGGGGCCTCAGAGATCTTCTAGTCCAGTCCAAGCAGAAAACCCTATTCCATTTCAGACAAACGGCTGCCCAATCTCTTCTTGAAAGCCATCCAGTGATGGATCACCCACAATTTCAGGAGGGAAGCTGTGGCCCGGATCAATTAACAGGACAACAGAATACCACAGTTGGAAGGGACCTTGGAGGTCTTCTAGTCCAACCCTGGCTCAAGCAGAAGACCTTATACCATTCCAGATAAATGGCTGTCCCGTCTCTTCTTAAAATCCTCCATGATGCAAGTCGTTCCACTGGATAATTGTGTTGATTGTGAGGAAATTTCTCCTTAATTTTAAGCTGAACCTCTCTTTAATGATCAGAAGAACAAATAACAGAGTTGGAAGGGACCTTAGAGGTCTTCTAGTCCAACCTCCCACTGAAGAGGGACCTTATGCCATTCCAGACAACTGGCTGTCCAGCCTCTTACTGAGAACCTCCAGTGATGGAGCACCTGCAACTTCTGGAGTCCAGCTGTTCCACTGGTTAATTGTGCTCACCAATGGTGGGATTCAAATTTTTTTAGTACCGGTTCTGTGGGCTCGGCTTGGTGGGTGTGGCAGTGGAAGGAGAGTGTAAAATCACCAGTCAAAGGTGGTATTTGCCAATTCTCCGAACTACTCAAAATTTCCACTCCTGGTTCTCCAGGACTGGTCAGAACCGGCTAAAATCCCACCTCTGGTGCTCACCCTGAGGAAATTCATCCTTAATTCCTGGTTGCTTCTCTCCTTGATTAGTTTCCATCTGTTGCTTCTTCTCCTGCTTTCTAGTGCTTGGGAAAATAAGTTGAACCCCCTCTTCTTTGGGGCAGCCGCTCAAATATCATGTCACCCCTAGTTTTCTTTTCATTACACCAGACATGCCCAATTCCAGCAACCATTCATCCTTAGGTTTGAACCTCCAGACCCCTAATCCTCTTTGTTGCTCTTCTCTGCACTCTTTCCAGAGCCTCAGCATCTTTTTATATTATAGAGCAAGGGTCTTCAAAGTTGACAGCTTGAAGGCTTGTGGATTCAAGTCCCAGAATTCCTCCTCCAGTCATGCTAGCTCAGGAATTCTGGGAGTTGAAGTCCACAAGTCTTAAACTTGCTAAGTTTGAAGACCCTTAGCTTAAAGCAGAGGTCTCAAACTTGGCAACTTTAAGACTTGAGGACTTCAATTCCCAGAATTCCTCCTCCAGTCATGTTAGCTCAGGAATTCTGGGAGTTGAAGTCCACAAGTCTTAAACTTGCTAAGTTTGAAGACCCTTAGCTTAGCAGAGGTCTCAAACTTGGCAACTTTAAGACTTGAGGACTTCAACTCCCAGAATTCCTCCTCCAGTCATGTTAGCTCAGGAATTCTGGGAGTCGAAGTCCACAAGTCTTAAACTTGCTAAGTTTGAAGACCCTTAACTTAAAGCAGAGGTCTCAAACTTGGCAACTTTAAGACTTCAGGACTTCAACTCCAGAATTCCTCCTCCAGTCATGTTAGCTCAGGAATTCTGGGAGTCGAAGTCCACAAGTCTTAAACTTGCTAAGTTTGAAGACCCTTAGCTTAAAGCAGAGGTCTCAAACTTGGCAACTTTAAGACTTGAGGACTTCAACTCCCAGAATTCCTCCTCCAGTCATGTTAGCTCAGGAATTCTGGGAGTTGAAGTCCTCAAGTCTTAAAGTTGCCAAGTTTGGGGACCCCTGGCTTAAAGGATGGATCATCGGCTGAGGCCCCGGAAAGAGGGCAGAGAAGAACAACAAAGATGGTCAGGGGGCTGGAGGCTAAATCATACAAGGGTCTTCAAACTTGGCAAGTTTAAGGCTTGTGGACTTCAACTCCCAGAATTCCTGAGCTAACACGACTGGAGGAGGAATTCTGGGAGTTGAAGTCCACAAGTCTTAAAGCTGTCAAGTTTGAAAACCCATGTTGTAGAAAACAAAACTGCATGCAGACCCCCAAGTATGGTCTTACTAAGACTTTATAAAGTGACACTAACACTTCATGTGATCTTGATTCTATCCCTCTGTTAATGCAGCCTAGGATTGTGTTGGCTTTTTTGGCAGCTGCCAAGATTAATATATGTCTTTTTTCACAACTCTCTTTCCATACTTAGTAAGTTCCTGTTATCCTATATAATGCCGAAGTAAAATTTACAATGCCTAGGGAAACATATAACATATTAAAATAACACAGACGTTTCCTATTTCGCCTAAAACACACCAGGCATCCTATAGATTTCCTAGGCGTTGTAGACACGGCCAGCTTTTCACAAAATTGCCGGAAACATATATTGGGAGGGTGTTTACAGAAAGAGGTTTGTGGGGGGGGGGAAGCAGGAACGGTCTTTCTCCCTTATTCCTCTTCTAGAGGTTGTAACCGTTTTCCTAAGCTTCATTTCCTTTTTGCAATAAACCCTGTCAGGTTTTTGTGGCTGATCTTCACAATTAGATTTACGGCCAGGATTGTAAAGAGATTTTCCCACCCAAAAGGAGGACTGTGGGATACCGTCAGGAGGAACACAACCTGCATTCTTAGCTTGCATGCTTTCATCGTGTGTTGTGGTTCGCGGTCGGATGGCAGCGGAATCAGACAGTGGGGAAGAACGGGGACCAGTCAGGCAGTCTGGAGAGGACTCGGACGAGGGTCCTGCATCCAGAAATGGGGCCAGGATCATCTGGGAGTGGGGTGCTGCCTCTGGAGCCTTCGGAGTCTGGCAGCAGCGAGGAAGAGGAGCCAGGGGAGCCTGTTCCCAGTGCGCGTGTGCACAGAGCTGCTAGAAGGCGAGAGCAGCTGAAACAAAAGGGGTGACTCGAGAGTAAGGCTGGGAGGTAATTGCCCCTCCCCTAAGGGATAAAGGACAGGCAAAGGTGACAAAACCTTTGCAGGAAGCAAAGTCATTTGCTCAGTTCAAGGATTAATCCTTGAAGCTCTGTGTGGACTTTGTGCTTCGGTTGGTTTTTTATAATTCATTTGGCACTTTAGTTGTTGGCAGCAATTCAAAGGAGAGAAAGGTGGGTGCTTATCTCGAGGGACTGTTTGGGACTCATTACCGGCTGGGAATGCACATAATTCCCAGCGTTGAAATAAAATAAGAGTTGTTTGGACTAAGCGAGTGCTTAATTACGGTCTCAGGAAGCCTTGGTCAGACATCGTGCTTTTGTTCGGGCTTAAAAAGTATGTGGTAGAGCAGAGGTCTCCAAATTTGGCAACTTTAAGACTTGGGGACTTCAACTTCAACAGCTTTGCTGGATGAGGAATTCTGGGAATTGAAGTCCCCAAGTCTTAAAGTTGCCAAATTTGGAGACGCCTGTAGTATAGTTACAAAAAGGAGTAAACTGATTGCTTGCATTTAACGGTTGTTTGAAGTTACAACTGCTCTGTAAAAAAAAAAAAAAGTGACTTGTGTTCGGTCCTCACACTTATGACCGTTCTCAAAATTCAGGTGCTTCAGGCAATCGGCATGTATTTAGGACGGTTGAAGAATCCCAGGATCCCCACTTGGGACAAGCAAGAAACAACCAGGCCAGTTAGATTCACTTAACAACTTTGCGACTTCATTTACAACGGCCGGAATTCGCTGAACAATCATGGCAAAAAGAAAAAAAAAGTTGTAAAATTGGGATCAACTCACAACAATTGTCCCGCTTAACAAAACAGAGATCCTGTTCCCAATTGTGGTTGCAAACCGAGGACAATCTCTATGTCAACTCATCAAACATATCTAGGCCTGTTTTAGTAGTTGCCATTTTAAAAAGTGGGGGGGGGGAAGCAAATCTGGAAGAGCAGCCAAGTCAATGGGGGAAGCCAGGTTCACTTAACAACTGGGTAACTAATTTCACAACTGCAGTGATTCACTTAACGACAGTGGCAAGAAAGGATGCAAAGTGGCCAAAAATGTCACCTCGCAATTGTCTAGCTTAGCGAGAGAAGCGTTGGGCCCAATTGTGGTTGTAAGTCAAGGACTCCTCTAACTGTATCTGCTAACTTTTTATTTTATTCTTTTTATTTTATTCTTTTATTTTATTTTTTATATTTTCTTTCTCTCCTCTCTCTCTTTCTCTCATCAATGAATACTTCAGCTTCAACCATAACAACACAAGAGCAAAGAATAGATACAAACTCAAGGTTAACCGCACCAAACTTGATTGCAGGAAATACGACTTCAGCCACAGAGCGGTCAATGTCTGAATTTCCTGGTTGAGAGAGCGATAAAGCCACAGAAGAACCTGCCTCTAGAAATTGTGGCTGCTCCATCCTGGGAGGTTTTCAAGAAAAGATTGGACAGCCATTCATCCAGAATGTTATAGCAGCTGCTTCTGAAACGGGGTTGGACTAGAAGACCTCTGAGTTTCCTTCCCACTTGATTGTTCTGTATTCTGAGATCCAGATTCAAAATAAGGAGGAATTTCCTGGCCGTGAGAGATGTTGAAAAAATAATGTGGGGTTTCACGAGCCAGAATAGTGCAAGAACCAATTTTTTTTTTCTAATGAAACCCAGACATCCTGAGAGAAAAGAGACTCATTTTATTCCCAAGAACAAAGAGATTTCTCCTTGGTGTAAGTTCAGGGATGTGATTCATGTACCTTGCTGGGTTTTAACCTGTGCCCTTCCTTTGCAGATGTGCAGTTGGAGATGTTCCTGATTTTGGACTTTGATCCAGATGTGTGTGTGTGACATTTGGAAAGGAAGATCCAGCAGGAGCAGGGGGTTGGACTAGAAGACCTCCAAGATCCCCCCCAACTCTGCTATTCTGTTAATCTCCCTCATACATGTAGATCCTTCCACCTCTGAGGTCTCTCCTTACCCTGGGAGGGGTTCCTGCCTCCCCATGGAGCCAGTGAGGTGCTAAAACAGGGGTCCCCCAACCTTGGCAACTTTAAGAGTGGTGGACTTCAACTCCCAGAAAGCTGGCTGAGGAATTCTGGGAGTTGAAGTCCACAAGTCTTCAAGTTGCCAGGTTTGGAGACCTCTGTGCTAAAGTGTGTGTGTGTGGGGGGGGAGATTAGAGGCCTTTTAACTTCTATCAGAGCTATGAAGCCATGGAAGTTTCTGCCTCCAGAAGACGTAGATGCTCCATCACTGGAGGCTTTCAACAAAAGTTTGGACAACCATTTGTCTGGAATGGTATACAGCAGGTGTCTAACCTTGGCCACTTTAAGACTTGTGGACTTCAACTCCCAGAATTCCTCAGCCAGCAAAGCTGGCTGAGGAATTCTGGGAGTTGAAGTCCACAAGTCTTAAAGTGCCAAGGTTGGACACCCTGGTATACAGTCTTCTGCCTTGAGCAGTGAGTTGGACCAGAAGGCCACCGAGATTCCTTCCAGCCGTAGGATTCCATATTTTTTGCACAGGACATCCCAAATTTGGCTGACCCTTCCCACAACCCCATTTCACCGAGCACCTTTCTCCACCTCTGGTGGCCTTGGAAACCAAATTAACTGAGCCAACCACTTCTCGTGAGGACAGTCCACGGCTCAACCCTCTGAAGGTCTCGTGTGTTCTCCAGTTACTCCTTCGCCAGCTCCACCCTTCCCAGTTTCCAACCTTCTCCCGCCTCTCCCATCAGTTCCTGCATGGATGCCAACACCAACAATCCCAACGATGCTTTTTCCAGAGGCAACTGGACTTGATGGTTTTGCCTTGAAAACCAGTGGTGGGATGACATTTTTTGTGGGCGTGGCTCGGTGGGTGTGGCAGGGGAAAGGATGCGGCAAAAGCCCCCTTCCCTCCCCACCCCACTAACCTGCTTTCCAGCTCCATGCTCCTGCGCAGGGCAACAAAAAGAGACCCAGCCCGATCGGCTGTGGGCGTGGCTTGGTGGGCATGGTGTTCTGTGGGCATGGTTTGTGGGCATAGCTTGTGGGCGTGGCAGGGGAAGGATATACTGCAAACTCCCCCTTCCCTCCCCACCGCACTGACCTGCTTTCCAGCTCCATTCTACTGTGCAGGGCAACCAAAGGAGACCCAGCCGATCAGCTGGGACTCAATGGGAGGCAGAGAAGAGGCGGGATTGGCCGGTTCTCCCAACTACTCAACATTTTCACTACCGGTTCTCCAGAACTGGTCAGAACCTGCTGAATGCCACCTTTGTTGAAGATGTTTCACTTCTCATCCAAGAAGCTTCTTCAGTTCTGAAGAACCTTCTTGGAGAAGAAGCGAAATGTCTTCAAGGCAAAACCAAGAAAGAAAGTCCAGTTGCCTCTTTTTTTTTTAAAAAAAAAGGACATTTGGGACCACCCTGACTTGGATGACTGAGCTTCTCCCACAGGCAGCGCCAACCATGTTCGCTTCTATTCCAGGCCGCCTCTGAGTAGATACACCTGCAATCCTTCCAGCCCCATTTCCTCCCTTCGTGGTCAACCCAAGTCAGACGATCTCTTGCATTTGATATCCAGCCATTCTGGGAGGCCCCTTCCTCGCCCACCTCCAAACCGATGTCGTATTTCTATCAAGTCCCTCTGCATTCTCTCTTTCTCCTTTAATACAAACCAGCCCTCGTTCACTTGGGCTACATTCCTTGAAATTATCTTTTTCTCTCTCTGTGCACGATATTCAATATGTATTTTCCTCAAATTTTTGGGGTAGCAATTATTCTTGGAGATGCATTTTTTTTTTTCATTCCCTGCCTTAATACCACAGAATTCTGTGACATTGGCAATTTTTTCCCCCAAACTCTTTTCAGAGCAGTTCCTGCATCCACCTTCTCTACATTCTGTTGGGAGGCAGACTTCCATTATTTCACCAAAAGTTACCAACTTCCAGAACCCCTGCTCAGAATCACATATGCCTGACAGCTGGGACTGGCCTCAAAGGTCATCTAGTCCAGCCCCCTCCCTGCTCAGTGAAGGCTCTCTGAAAATATTCCAAATTGTAAAGTCCTAAATGGAAACAGCTGCTTTTACAGAGTGTCCTCCCTGCTATTCAATTCAAACCAGTTCAAACCAAGTCAATCCAATCAACCCAACCCAAGTCAACCCAAGTCAAGTCAAGTCAAGTCAAATCAAATCAAATCGGCTCAGCTCAAGTCAAATCAAGTCAACTCAAGACAAGACAACTCAACTCAACTGCTTTGCTTGAGCCAAATAAAGGTTAACTGGCCACTAAAGAAGCGGGGTGGGCAGGGATCTACTGGTCATCCGCTTCTGCAACCAAACAGCCCAGAGGGAGAACTTTGGCCGAGGCTCTGGGAATCTGTGGATCTTCTTGCTTCTTGCTCTTTAAGATCTGCTCTTTAGAAGGACCATTAAACAAGAACAAACACGGGGAAATTCCCATGGGGTCCTATCCGAGAAACTCATTTGCACAGCAATTGGAAATAATTGCAGCCTTTCCTGAAGCTTGAAGGAGGAAACAGGCTGTTTGTCACACCGGCAGCCCAGGCTGTAGGCCTATTCATCACACTTGTCAGGTGGCAGCCACTGAGACATTTAGCTCTGCCTTTCCGCCCCTCCCCGTGGCACCCCATCACTCACAGCCCACGTTGGTAAGAAGCCCAGAATACAAGTGCAATGGCTGACAATCTGCCAGAGACCCTCACCCAAATTACCTCTTGTCCTCCGATGCAAACAGCCTTGGAGATGGTTCTGAACTGGCCAGAAGCACCACTAAATTATTGCTGGGGGGGTTGGAGACAAGCAAGGGTAAAATATGGTGGTGGGCAGAAAGGCTCGGGTTAGCCAAGATCTGCCAATCCATTATAAACGATACATCTAAACCAGTTTTACAAGCAACATTGCCAGTCAAAAGTTTGAAGGGTTTCCATAACTTCCCAGCATTGTGCATTATTACCAGGCTCAACCGACCAGGTCCATAGGTGACAGTTCCAAGTAAATTGATTTATTGCTAGAAGCCTCTGCTTGGGAATCTTCTCAACTAATGGTGGGCACCTGCTTGGAGTGAGGTAAGGCTCCATGGAATTTAAGGGAAGTTGGACTCAGTCCGCTTGTGACTATGTAGAGATTCTAGGCTGATTCCTCTTTTGACTCCACCTCCAAGTTCTGACACACCTTCTCCTATAGTGGGTGGATGGGTGGATGGGTGGACAGACACTGTGGATAGATATGATAGATAGATAGATAGATAGATAGATAGATAGATAGATAGACAGACAGACAAACAGATAGATAGGCAGATAGATAGGCAGATAGCAATGGATGGGTGGATGGATGGATGGATGGATGGATGGATGGATGGATACGATAGGTAGGTAGGTAGGTAGACAGTAGACATGATAGATGGATGGATGGATGGATAATACTGTAGATAGATGATAGATAGATAGATAGATAGATAGATAGATAGATAGATAGATAGATAGATAGACAGACAGACAGACAGATAGATAGATAGATAGATAGATAGATAGCAATGGATGGGTGGATGGATGGATGGATGGATGGATGGATGGATGGATGGATGGATGGATATGGTAGGTGGTAGGTAGGTAGATGATAGATGGATGGATGGATGGATAATACTGTAGGTAGGTAGATATAGATAGATAGATAGATAGATAGATAGATAGATAGATAGATAGATAGATAGATAGATAGACAGATAGACAGACAGACAGACATGGATGAATGGATGGATGGATATTGTAGATAGGTAGATAGATGGATGGATAATACTGTAGGTAGGTAGGTAGGTAGATAGATGATAGATAGATGGATAGATAGATAGATAGATAGATAGATAGATAGACAGACAGACAGACAGACAGACAGCAAAGGATGGATGGATGGATAGATACTGTAGATAGATGATAGATGATAGATAGATAGATAGATAGATAGATAGATAGATAGATAGATAGATAGATAGACAGACAGACAGACAGACAGACAGACAGACAGACAGACAGATATGGATGGATGGATGGTATCATGGCTGGCTAGGGAATTCTGGGAGTTGAAACCTACAAATCTTGCTAAGGTTGGACGTCCCTGCTTTAAATTGTGCCAGGGAAGGGAGGCTGTCTGGGGCAGACTTTCCTTATGTGAGCAGAAGATCCCAAGATGCCCATCCTGAGAACCCCGTTCTAAAGTACTGGCAACTCCCGAGAAGAGAGAGATTCTATCAAGCACTCAAGAGCGCCACTGCCACTCAACTATCTGGGAAACATGACTTCACGGAAGGAAGTTTTGGATCTCCCTGGGTGGCAAAACTGAAGCTCTTCGTGCCGTGAATTTGGGGAACAGGTGTACCTTGTATCCTTCTTGGTACCTTGGAGGACCACGCAGGCAAAATGGGGCATTCCGCTAAGGACTGAAGCACGCCTTTGACACAACACCGGGGCTGGGATTCTACCTGTTCGGCCTGGTTCACGCGAACCGATAGCTCCGAGGATCCGCTGGGAGAGAACTGGTTGGGTTTAGCTTTGATGATCAGCTTTTGGGCCCACCGGCCCGCCCAGGCTCTACTATGCGCTTTATAACCTGTTTTTCAAGCTGAGCTGATCTGTGCAGCAGATCGCCGTGCACCAGCTGTGGAACACACAAGGACCGCTGGAGAAGGTCAGGAGCAAATGCTCTGCTCGCATGCTCACCGAACCGGTTGTTACAATCGCAGTTGAATCGCACCCCTGCACAACACCCTGGATGGCGTTACGTCTGGGGTTAAATTTAGCTCTCTGGGGGGTTGAGCTCTCTCTCCTTGCTAAGTTGCTGGTGCCCCCAATATATCTTCCTGGCTCCCGTAAGCTCCTACCAGGATCAGTTTATTAAGCATTCATTCATCCAGAGATTCAGACAAGCCCATTTTTCACAGACATGTTTCACAAGTTTGCCTTCCCCCCCCCCCACACCTCCCCCACACCCCCGGGACTCCTGGCTGCTTTACACTTCATATTTTTCATGTTGTGTCATTTTGCTGTTTGTAAAAAGGGCCACGTGCGCCTTGCTTCCGCGAAGGATGCCTTCAAAGATCCCATCCTCGTTTCCCACCAGAAATGAGCTGCCGATTCGAAATAAAAAGCAGACAGAAAAGAGGAAATGGACAAAAAGAAAGAAAAGAAAAAAACAAACAAACAGGTAGAATTCTGTCTCAAGAATCAGCAGCTTCAGGAACATTGGAAGATCTTGAAGAATTCGAGAGACTCAAAAAGCTGCACCTGTCGCAGCTAAAGAGAATCTAGACTTACACATGTGGAAGGGGCCTTGGAGGTCTTCTAGCCCAACCCCCGACTTCAGCAGGAAGAGACCCTGTTCCGTTCTGGACATATGGCAGTTTTCTTCCTGGTGGCGTAGTAATTAGAAGGCGGTAATGCAGGCAAATCTGCACCTCCACAGCCTGGCGTTCGATCCTGACTGGCTCAAGACTGACTCAGCCTTCCATCCTTGCGAGGTCAGTAAAATGGGGACCCAGATGGTTGGGGGGCAAATATGCTGACATTGTAAACTGCCCAGGGAGCGCCGTAAAACACTATCAAGCAATATATAAGTCTACGTGCTTATCTCCAGTTGTGATTCTTAAGGCCTCCAGTGATGTAACACCTTGTAATTTGAAGCAAGCCATTAATTGTTTTCATGGTCAAGAAATCCCTCCTTAATTCTAGGTTGGATCTCTCTTTCATAAGTTTCCACCCACTGCTTCTTCTCCTACCCTGAGGTGCTGTAGAGCAGGGGTCTCCAACCTTGGCCACTTTAAGACTTTGTGGACTTCAACTCCCAGAATTCCTCAGATAGATTTGCTGGCTAAGGAATTCTGGGAGTTGAAGTCCAAAAGTCTTACAGTTGCCAAGGTTGGAGACCCCCTGCTTTGGAGAATAAAATTCCAATCAAGGATTGGAAGGTGCCATCATGTATCCCTCCCCACACAATCCTTCTCTTCCTTCGACTAAAGAGACCTGGTTCCCTCAACCATTCATCATACGATTTAGCCTCCAGACCCCTCATCGTCTTGGCTGCTCTTCACGGCATTGAAGGCAGACAAGCTTTGCAAGTTGGGCAAAGGAGTCTTTCTCGGATTCAGTCTGCGGTGTGAACCCAGCCAAGGAAGGAGGGCAGGAGAAACAAATGGTTGGGCCCACACCCCCACCTTTCCTGATGTCCTCTAGCACAGGGGTCTCCAACCTTAAGAACTTGTGGACTTCAACTCCCAGGATTCCTCAACCAGCAAAGCTGGAGTTGAAGTCCACAAGTCTTAAAGTTGCCAAGGTTGGAGAGCCCTTGGTTGCTCTAGCAAGTCCTCTTCAGCCCCAGGAGAGCAACTGAGGCAGCAGCACCTGAGGGCAAAACAAGAAGCAATGGGTGGAAAGTAATCAAGGAGAGACCTCGAACCAAGGAGAAACTTTCTGACAGGGAGAACAATCAACCAGTGAAACAGAAGTGGCCTTCGGAACAGTGGTGGGTGCTCCATCCCTGGAGGCTTTTAAGAAGAGCCTTGACAGCCACTTGTCTGAAATGATATCTAGAGTTTCTTGCCTGAGCAGAGGGTTGGACTAGAAGACCTTCAAGGTCCCTTCCAACTTCATTATTCTCTTAACCAGAGGAACAGCTTGCCCCCCAGAAGTTGTGGGCGCTCCATCACTGGAGGTTTTTAAGAAGAGTCTAGACAGTCACTTATCTGAAATAGTGTAGGTTCTCCTGCGTGAGCAGGGGGCTGGAGTAGATGACCCCCAAGGTCCCTTCCAGCTCATTCATTCTATTGCCTTCCGCAAGGCACCTCAAAAGCAAGCAGGAGAGGACCAACCCACCCCTTTCTTTCCTGTCACTCACCCTAAAAAAAAAAAAGAAAATCCTGATTAGCACAACAACGTTGTTTGGGGTCTTCTCTTCGCTGTAGCCTGACAACCATTCTCTCTTAGTTGCCAGCTCAGTTACTGAGAGAAACCTCTGTTGGTTCTGATCATTTTCTGCCTGTGCGCCATCCAGCAAGATCATCAGTTCACCCCTCCCCTCCCTTCCCTCCCCCCAGCTGGTATGCTGATCAATCCCACTTCCGGAGACGGAGCTTCTCTTTCTCTGTCATGACTAAGAAGTCATTCCAGGCTTGGCTTCATGAGTAAGTGGGACTTTACGGGGGAGACAAGCTGAAGGAGTAAACGGAATAGGGCAGAAGTCTCTAAACTGGGCAACAGCAGAGCTGGCTGGAGAATTCTGGGAGTTGAAGTCCCCAAGTCTTAAAGTTGCCAAGTTTGGGGACCTCTGGAATAGGGTCTCTCTTGAGAAAGCAGCAAGCTAAGTTGACTATTAGACTGAGCAACCAGGAGAAAGGAAAGCGCCTTACTTGCTCGTGAGCCCTAAATCTGAATTTATCTCTCCCCCCCTTTGTCTCCATCTTACATATTGGCAAAAAAAAATCAGAAAATAAAATACAGGCTGAATAGTCAAGACCTTGTTGAGGATCCAAACTCCGTCAAGGACCTTGGAATACTCACCTCTAATGATCTAAGTGCTAGAGCCCACTGCAACTACATAGCCAAAAAGGCATTAAGAGCTGTTTACCTAATCCTACGTAGCTTTTTCTCTGGTAATATCACACTACTAACCAGAGCATACAAAACATTTGCTAGACCAAGACTCGAATACAGCTCATCAGTCTGGAACCCACATTACGTATCTCCACTCCTCTACTCATTGTAAAATACCTTATGCCACCAGACTTGAAATTCTAGAACTAGAAAACCTTGAATTATGCCGTCTTCGGTCTGATTTAAGCATGGTATATAAAATCATACATTGCAATGTCCTACCTGTCAATGAATACTTCAGCTTCAACCATAACAACACAAGAGCACACAATAGATACAAACTCAATGTTAACCGCACCAAACTTGATTGCAGGAAATACGACTTCAGCAACAGAGGGGTCAATGTCTGGAATACTCTACCTGACTCTGTGGTTTCTTCCCCAAACCCCAAAAACTTTAACCTTAGACTGTCTACTATTGACCTCACCCCTTTCCTAAGGGGTTTGTGTGCATAAGCGCACCAATGTGCCTACCGTCCCTGTCCTATTGTTTCTTTCATATATTTTTTATTTTTCTTATATGTATCCATGTATTCATAACTATGTTTTTACTGATACCTATAATCTTGTAAGCAATTGACAAACCAAATAAAATAAAATAAAATAAATCTTGCTGGCTGTCTCACAGGCCCCTGACTGGCAAGGTTTCTGCAACGTGTGCAGATGTGCCAGCCAGCAACATTGGAGATGTCCTGTTTTCTCCAGATGTGACACATGCAGGAAGCTGCCTTGGAACCAGCTAAGCTGGAATGCCTGCAGGTGTCACACCTGGAGAACTTGCTCAGGATGAAGAACTTGGAGAACACCTCCAGTTATGACCAGTCTGACAGGAAGAACAATCAACCCATGGAACAGAAGTTGCCTTCGGAAGTTGTGGGAGCTTCATCCCTGGAGGCTTTCAAGAAGACACTGGACTGCCATCTGTCAGACATAGTATAGGGTCTGCTTGGGTGGGGGGTTGGACTGGATGACCTCCAAGGTCCCTTCCAGCTCTGTTCTGATTGATTCAACCAAGAAATAAGGGGAAATTTCCTGCCAGTGAGAGCAATCAACCCATGGAACAGAAGTTGCCTTCAGAAGTTGTGGGAGCTTCATCCCTGGAGACTTTCAAGAAGAGACTGGACTGCCATCTGTCAGAAATGGTGTAGGGTCTCCTGCTTGGGAGGAGGGGGGTTGGACTAGATGACCTCCAAGGTCCCTTTCAACTCTGATTATCTGTGTTATCTGAATGTGATGAGCCATATACATTTTCTTAATAAAGAAATCAAAATAACTAATCTCAGACAACCCACAGGAGTCCCATGCACCCTTTTCCTATATGGGGAGTCCTCAACTGACACCCATCCATTGAGCGACGGTTCAAAGTTGCAACGGCACGGGGGAAAAAAATGACTTTTAGGACTGTTCTTCGCGCTCACGACCGCCGCAGCCTCAAAGAACAGAGCGTTGGCAACTGACTTGTACTTAGGATGGTTGCAGCCTCCTGGGGGTCATGTGATCAATTGTTGTGACCAGCCAAGTCAATGGGGGAAGCCAGGTTCGTTTAGCGACCGTGTGACTAGCTTAACAACTGCAGGGAAGCTCATGAAATAGGGGCAAAACTCACTTAACCTCCGTCTCGCTCAACAACGGTTGAGGGCCACCTGCATTTACGCCCAGGAAAGGCTAAAACGGAGGGTAAATGGGGGGGGGGTGGGGTGGGCTGCCTCCCAACTGGACAGCAGCCGGTCCTTCCCTTACACAACAGGCTGTCCTCGACTTACGACCACAACTGAGCCCCAAATGTCTGTTGCTAAGCGAGTTGGTTGTTAAATGAGTTTTGCCCCCATTTTAGGAGCCTTTTTGAGACCACCGATCAATTGCTTGGTCTCAAGAAGACCCTTCCCACCTACCCTGACAGGACCAGCCCCCAGTATACGCCCCCAACTCTCTTCTCCCAAAGGCTCTTTCCCCAAAAGGCAAGTGGACTTCCTCGGTTTTTCCCCCTTGAAAACGTTTCGCTTCTCACCCAAGCAGCTTCTCCGGGTCTTCTGTTCTGAGGATACTTCTTGGATGAGAAGCAAAACATTTTCAAGGAAGAAACCAAGAAAGTCCAGTTGCCTTTTGGGGAAAGCACCTCAATCTGAATAGAGCTGGAAGGGACCTTGGAGGTCTTCTAGTCCAACCCCTTGTCTAGACATTCTGGACAAATTCCTGACCAGTCTCTTCTTAAAAATCTCCAGTGATGAAGGACCCATGACTTCTGGTGGCCAGCTGTTCCCCTGGTTAATTTGAGACAAGTATGACCTGGAGGCCTGAAAATCTCCATAGACACCCATTCCCCTCTAGCACTGATGATGTTGCCTAGTTGGGTGATGAAACATCTGCGAGAAAACAACCAAGGACCAAGGTGCTTAGAGATCACCCAGGATCCCACAGTCTTCTTCTTCTTCTTCTTCTTCTTTCTCTTCTTCTTCTTCTTCTTCTTCTTCTTCTTCTTCTTCTTCTTCTTCTTCTTCTTCTTCTTCTTCTTCTTCTTCTTCTTCTTCTTCTTCTTCTTCTTCTTCCTCCTCCTCCTCCTCCTCCTCCTCCCTCCTCCTCTTCCTCCTCCTCTTCTTCTTCTTCCTCCTCCTTTTCCTCTCCTCCTCCTCCTCCCTCCTCCTCCTCCTCCTCCTCTTCTTCTTCCTCTTCCTCTTCTTCTCCTTCTCCCTCTTCCTCTTCCTCCTTTTCCTCTCCCCTCCTCCTTCTCTCCCTCTCCTCTTTGCAAACCCCACTCCCTTCCACCACTGATGATATCACCTAGTTGAGTCATGAAACGTTTGCAAGAAAACCACCAAGCTCAAACAGCACCAAGGACCCCACTGAGGTGATTCAGTTGCCCAAGAGGAAACAAGCGGGGTCTCTGGGTTGAGGGATCCTCCCTCCTGCATGTCAGATCCCTCCCTGGCTGAGCAAGGATTCCTTGGGAAACACCATGTACCTGCTGCTCCAGGCAGGAAGGAACGCTTCAGCCCCCCTCCCAGGCTCCCTCAGAGACCAACATCTGGACAAGTTGACTCATCCATCTGCCAACTTGTGTCTCAGCATCTGGGCAGCCTCTCTTCCCTGGGCAAAGATCACCCCACGTGAGAACCTCTGGATTTCGCAGGCTCCCCAACCCTGTCCCTGTGGGCCTTTCCACCATCACTGCCAAATTCCCACGCTTGGTTTAGAGGTGGTCAAGCCCAGCTAGACAGCACTTTGGCATCCCTAGGATACTACGCTCTCTGACTCTTGAAACAGCCCGATCTTCTGCGGGCAAATGGGTTCAAGAGGGAGGTAGGGAGACCAGGTGCTTTAAACCCTGCTAATTTTTCTCCTGACCCTCTTCAATCTGGCTCTGTGCCCTTTTGTCTTTGGAGCTGCGCTGGCTGGAGAAGGAGACGAACTAGCAGTTGCAAGAATTGTCTAGTCTGATGAAAAGAAGGACCAGGGGAGACAAGAGAGCAGCCTTCCAGTATTTGAGGGGCTGCCCCAGAGAGGAGGAGGAAGGGGGTCAAGCTCTTCTCCAAGGCACCCGAAGGCCAGACAAGGAACAATGGATGGAAACTGAACAAGGAGAGATTCAACCTGGAAATAAGGAGGAATTTTCTGACAGTGAGAACATTCAGCCAATGGAACAGAAGTTGCCTTCAGAAGTTGTGGGAGCTTCATCACTGGAGGCTTTCAAGAAGAGACTGGACTGCCATCTGTCAGAAATGGTGTAGGGTCTCCTGCTTGGGCGGAGGGTTGGATTAGATGACCTCCAAGGTCCCTTCCAACTCTGGTATTCTGTTAATTAATCTGCAGAAAAGGAGCCATGGCTGCATCTGGGGAGGGGCTGCAGGAGCCATAGAGGAGCCAGAGGGGAGGTCCCCACTCCATCCAGACAGTGGCAAATGAGACTTCACTTCAGGGCCTTCATGGGCGGAGGAAGATAATGAACAAACACGCGCATTAAATGCTCGAACCAATATCTTCTACCACTATTTGCATTACATGGGCTCCTCCGGGCAATTTCCTCACATGAATAATGAATGTAGTGTAATTAGTGCACCTCCCCTCCCCCACCTCCCACTGTGGGGGGATCTATGTCTGCTTAAAGAGAGGGGGGGCGGTGGGGGGAGAGGGTGGGTGGGTGAGTGGGTGGGTGAGGAGACAAGCACTGCCTGCAATTCTGTGGCTACCCAGTCTGGAGGGAGCCCACTCTTTACGCCTGGCTCACCAGCCTCTGGAAGGATTGGATTTGGTTGGCCGTAGCGCTGGGGACAGACCAGAGAAAAGGGGTGCTTTGACCGGGGGCACCCCTGTATTTAATCAATCAATCAATCTTTTATTGGCCAAGGGTGATTGGACGCACAAGGAATTTGTCTTGGTGCAAATGCTCTCAGTGTACATAAAAGAAAAGATACATTTGTCAAGAGTCAAGAATCATCAGGTTCAATAGTCATAGGATACAATAAGCAATCAAATCATACTAGGAAACAGTCAATATAGAGTGTACAAGGTGACATCTCTAGAGATGCCAGAATCCTAGGGGTGGAAGGGGCCCTTGGAGGTCAGCTATCCTCAGCCTGGGGACTTGAAGATGGGTGGACTATAACAGCCCCATCCATTGCTGGGCAGGCTGTTCTCATGGCTAGAAACCAGGAGATGGTAAGTTCTAGTTCAGTCTTAAGCATGAAAGCTGGATGGGCGACTTTGCACCAATCACCAGGAGACGGCGAGTTCTAGTCCCAATATAGACACGAACTCCGGCTGGGTGACTTTGGACCAATCACCAGGAGACGGCGAGTTCTAGTTCAGCGTTAAGCATGAAAGCCAGCTGGGTGACTCTGGGCCACCCCTCCCTCTCAACCCAACCCAACCCACCTCACAGAGTTGAAGTAGTGGTGGTGGTGAAAATAGGAGGTGGACGCTCTAGTGTGTGCGGTTGCCACTTTGTGTTACTTATGAAGTAATAAAGCCAGGACATAAATAGGAATAACGGAGCTTTCCATCCACACAACAACATTAAGGCTCTTGTGCAACCCACAGGCCTACTCTGAAAAAAACGGCCCTTCCCTGCTGAGCAGATTCGAGACATGCACACAAAAGTCAGGCCTTATGGCTCCCTTTCTCGGGCTTTCTAAAACATCTTTTCACGTTAAATTAATGTCAGTTGGGAAGTGGTTATCGTAGCGTTGGTAACAAGCTGCAGTGCCAGTGAACGCGATGAGGCATCATCCACAAAAGACCCCACTCCTGCCCTGAAGTCTGGCACAAGCCCACGCCATTTGCATCACAATATCCACACTTGTCCCCTCCAGTTGTCCACAGTCATGGGTTAAAGTGTCATCAAGTTGGTGTTGACCAACTAGATCAGGGGTCCCCAAACTTGGCAACTTTAAGACTTGTGAACTTCTGGGAGTTGGAGTCCACAAGTCTTAAAGTTGCCAAGTTTGGAGACCTCTGAACTGGATCGATTTTTCTCCAGGAGGATCTACCCAACCTGATCCTTCAGATCTTCCAACACTGCCCCCATCAAGTCATGGCTGACACTTAGCAACAATACAGATATATATATATATATTTTTCCCCAGGATGATTTGTCTCCAACCTGATTCTTCAGATCCTTCCCATAGTGGACTCATCACCTCTATAACTGAGCCCATCTCACCCATGTCTGCTGGCCCTCCTTTTCCTCTCTTTCCTTCCACCTTTCCCAGCATTGTCAACTTCACGTTGATTGATGGACTGTGTGCCTTCAAGTCATGGTTGACTTAAGATTTTTTTTTTCCAGGACGACCAATCCCCAAATTGGTCCTTCAGGTCTTCCAATAGTTGATCTATCAGCACTACAATTGAGACAATTGGAAGAGACCTTGGAGGTCTTCTAATCTGACCCCCTTGCCCAAGACCCATCCCCCGTCTGCTGGTCCTCCTCCTCTTCCCTTTCCTTCCACCTTTTTCCAACATTGTCAGAGAGCCGAGTCTTCGTGTTGATTGATGGACTGTCAATAAATGGTTGGCTCTTAGCAACAACATAGATTTTTTTCCCCTCCCAGGATGATCTGCTGCCAAATTGGTCTTTCGAGTCTTCCAATAGTTGGGCCATCAGCACTACAACTGAGTCATAGAATCCTAGGGCTGAAAGGGACCTTGGAGGTCTTCTAGACCAGCCCCCTGCCCAAGACCCATCCAACGTTGGTTAGTCCACTTCCTCTTTTCTTTCTTTCCCAGCATTACTGATTTCTGAGCTTGGTTGTTTTCTTGCAGGTATTTCATTACCCAAACCAGCTAAGATCCTCAGTGCTAGTCATCTAGTACTATAGATTCATCCAGATGATTACCACTGATGATGTCACCTAGTTGGGTAATGAAATGTCTGCAAGAAAACAGCCAAATTCAGAGAGCATCAGGGGCCCCTCATTTCAACCCTGGACTACAAATAATCTTCTTTATTGGTACCGCTGTCCTCTCCAGAAAGCCAGATCTTCATGCTGATTGATTGATCAGGTGCCACCAAGTCATTGTTGACTCTTAACAACAACATAGATTCCCCCCCCCCATCATCTGTTCCCAATTATTCCTTCCGGTCTTCCAAAAGCAGACCTACAACTCAAGTCCATCCACCCTCTGCTGAGCCTCCTTTTCTTCTATTTCCTCCAACCTTTCCCAACATCAGAGCTTTTCCTTAATGAGTTTCTAGATGGATAATTTGAGCCTGGCCATTTTTGCTTCAAGGAAATATTCTACCTTGATTT